>NC_090251.1:13272674-13307674 GCF_037325665.1 Littorina saxatilis
GCTGCGACTTCTGTCTTGTGTGTGGCGCACGTTATATGTCAAAGCAGCACCGCCCTGATATGGCCCTACGTGGTCGGCTGGGCGTTAAGCAAACAAACAAACAAAAGTCTTAAAGTGGAGGTGGAGGGTACATTTATATAGTGCAATATTATATTTGATTGTGACGTTAATAGACGTGTGACCTTATCTAGATTTTATCTGTAAATGTATTCACGGACACCACTTTAGGTCAGTGTTATTGGAAGTATGATAGGTGTGCTTGTTATTACATACGGGAATTTATGTTTAATGTGTGTTGTCCTTTTGTCCAATTGTTGTTATAATCGTTTACAGACAGGCAGGGTGTGCCGAAGAAAATTTTCCATTTTTATGTAACATTTTAATGGACAATAAAGTGTTGTTATGGTTATTATTATTGTTATTGTTATTGTAAGTTTACAAAGTTTATGATTAGAACATCTGGAGGGCGGGGATGTAGCTCAGTCGGTAGCGCGCTGGATTTGTATCCAGTTGGCCGCTGTCAGCGTGAGTTCGTCCCCACGTTCGGCGAGAAATTTATTTCTCAGAGTCAACTTTGTGTGCAGACTCTCCTCGGTGTCCAAACACCCCCGTGTGTACACGCAAGTACAAGACCAAGTGCGCACGAAAAAGATCCTGTAATCCATGTCAGAGTTCGGTGGGTTATAGAAACACGAAAATACCCAGCATGCTTCCTCCGAAAACGGCGTATGGCTGCCTAAATGGCGCGGTAAAAAACGGTCATACACGTAAAATTCCACTCGTGCAAAAAAACCACGAGTGTACGTGGGAGTTTCAGCCCACGAACGCAGAAGAAGAAGAAGAAGAAGAACATCTGGAAAATCATGGTTTTAAACAGTAGTAATTAAGTCTTACATTGGGAGGTCCTAAAACACGTGTTCCACGGTATTTCAAAGATTTGACAGAACCATCTATTTCACGAAGTCTGTAGTCTTGGAATTGTCAGTTACCGTACTATGCACATTGTGTTTTAATTCAAAAGAATACCTGATTTAAGCTCACTACTTTAATAGGGCTCCCCAAAGTGCGCGCGCGTCCCTGCATCCTATACGCGTTAGAAGCTCAAATCACGTACTAAACATTTATGGAGGGGGTCCCAGGACACATTAAACATATCCAGAGCGGGTCCCGGGACGCACTACATTTCTGTTGTCGTGCGTCCCGTATACTCTTTTCAGACTGTAGTCGTCAGCTGAATCAAAGTGCAAACATAATTACACCCCCGGTATAGGGGTGTGTATAGGTTTCACTCGATGTGTTTGTTTGTTTGTTTGTTTGTTTGTGTTCGCATATATATAGATCTCAAGAATGAACGGACCGATCGTCACCAAACTTGGTGAACAGGTTCTATACATTCCTGAGACGGTCCTTACAAAAATTGGGACCAGTCAAACACACGGTTAGGGAGTTATTGGTGGATTAAGATTCTACAAGGACTTATAGAGGGACATATTAATGGTCAAAGGGAAATAACCACACTTGTTAGCAGTGCCTGCTCAGTTGGTGGCAGTGAGAATGCTAAGGACGGGGGTGTTTTTCCTACCTCGGAGGAATTTCTTGTTTATGCCAGTTTCACGCGGGAACAACGTGTGCGTGTGTGTTGCATTTGACAAGGTTTAGTTGAAGTGTCCTTCTCGAATATTCTGGTATCAACAAATCCCACTTCATATCACATTATTCGTGTTCACAATGAGTTATATGTACATAGGGGGTTTGGGGACCAGGGACTCTTGGGACCCTCTAAAACTCCGCTTAGGGGGTTCATGGACCCTCTAAATATTAAAAATGGGGGTCCCGAGACCCCCTCTGACGGGCGTCCGTGAGGAGCCCTGTTTAATATATTTTTGTGCATATAATCTTAACAGTTTTTGCTACTGGGTAATATCTAATCAAACTATTTTTCTTTGCATGCGTTACATTGTTTGAATAGAGATTGACACACACACACATCGGTGTCCGCGGGAACATCAGGAAAATAAATATTATGGGGGCGAGGACTGCCACTAGCATTGTATATTTTTAGCAGTTCATTTTTATAACGTAGCATTATCTTGATGCACTTTTCTGTACTCATTTAAAAAAAGCTTCGAATTTTTTTTTCTTCTGCGGTGATAACCTCTAGGGTCAAATTGTGCATACAACCAATTAAAAGTAAGCTACTTAAATATTCATTAGCTGCTGTCAAATAAAACATTCATAGCCTCAGTATCAAAGAAAACCTTGGAACACCCCGGACAGTGGTTGTATCAAAAGCATGGACGTTGATACGATTACTATAGACTTAGAAATGCATATCATTTGAAAGTTTCTCGGTCACTGTGAACTGTCCTTGATGTGGGCCTTGCGTAATTGAAAAGGACGGGTTTCATGTGGAATCTAACAATGACTCCTTGATTGCTAGCTTTTTCAAATTGAAATTGGTGAATAAAAAATATATCTGTGTGTCAGGTGTAAACGATTGAGAAGGAGGGGGAGGGGGGGGGGCAAGAGTGAGAGAGACAGACAGACAGAGAGATATACTGAGAGAGAATGTGTGTGTGCGTGTGTTTGTGTGTGTGTGTGTGTGTGTGTGTGTGTGTGTGTGTGTGTGTGTGTGTGTGTGTGTGGTTGTGTGCTTGTGTGTGTGTGCTTGTCAGTGTCTGCCAGTGCCTGCTCCTGTGTGACCGACAATCTTCCGCTTGTTTCTTTACACACACACACACACACACACACACACACACACACACACACACACACACACACACACACTCATACCCCCCTCCCACACACACACACACTCATACACCCCCCCACACACACACACTCATACCCCCCTGTCACGATCGGGTGACAGAGACCAAGAAAGTGTCACTCAGTGGAGTGCCTGTTCTTGGTCGATTATGATAGAAAGCGCCTGTACGTGATATTGGGCTACAGCAGAGTTTGCTGACAGTGCTCAATGAACACGGAGGGTTTGCTGCGCACGAGTTTTACAGTGGAGGTTTTTGCTGTCATAGGGCTGACGGTTTTTCGCTGACAGCGCGCACGGGATTTTCAGGGATTGAGTTTCTCGTGTCTTTTTTTCTGCTTGGGGAGGCAGAATTGTGTATAGCTGGACTGGTTTTGTGACAAGGTCAGTCACGTGTTATTGGCTAGGTTGTCTGAGAGAGACACAAGGGCGGCGCACTTGACACCCAGCGGCAGAAGGGGAAGGATCTAATACACAGTTTCTAGAGTATGATGGTTTTTCACCGAATATTGTATTCGGCACTCTAGGGGACCTTCCACTAGTTTTTCCTGTCTCACTGCCAGTACTTTGCTGAGGACGAGTCGTCAACTTTCCTTCGTCGGCGATGGCTTTCGCATAAGGATTCGACAAGGGGTTCTGGAGGTTTTTGGTCACTGTTGACGAACAGAGGCTGTTCCAGGGAGGAGGCGGACTTTGCTTCCATTGAGAGTACAATCATAGGCTTTTGAGGTAATAAATCATTATTTAACGCTGTTGATGAGTCTGTGTTGTGGAATGAAATACTCTCTGTTGTTCTTTCCAGGTTAGCGCATAATTTACTAGCTCTGTGACGCTAAAATACTAATCTGTATATGGTTTTTGCAGATAGGGAGAGAAGGACGGAAAATGACTGTTTTGTTGTTGTAAAAAGTCCGTTTTGTGCAGGCCCACGTGCTCGATGAGATATTTAAAGATGACATGTTTTAAGGTGGTGGGTGAGGGGTAGCTGACATGTTTAGTGCACCGATGCTTTCTGTTTGCAGCCTCCGTTCGTTTCGCTTCGCTTCGTTACGTGTTCCTGTAACGTCTGCACGGCTGACTTTGGCGGGACCTGTTGAAGCTACGCTAACCAGCATACCGGCTAACCAGCATACAGAAAGAAAGCTAAGTGCACCGTGTCTTACGCACCCCGTTGACCACCGTTGTCTTTTCTTATCTGTGATTTCATTGGAGTAGTGACAACGTGGGGTGTGTGACCCCTGCATGAACTAGAGCTTTTTGAACAGAACATTCTCATTTGACTGTATTTACACGGGATCAGCGTGTTACTATAATTTTCTATATACTACTGGCATTTTGTCAGTGACCACGGGTTTTTTACGTGTTGAGAACGTAAAAGGAACATATTTTGAGTGAAGGCTCGAGGGAGGTGGCGAGTTTATACATAAACAGGCGTCTGAAACTTATACTTTTGTTGACTCTATTTAATTGTATGACTGCGAGAGTGGATCGTGGTGTGGTTAGTTAATTAGTAGTAATTAACCGGTTCATAATCACCTTAAGTGATATATTGAAACGTGACACATGGGGGCCAAGCCGGGATTTACTCAGTTAATTTCCAACTGATAAAGACCCACCAATTAAGGATAACTAAGAGCAGATAATCTCGTCAGTGCTCGACTTATTTTCTGCTTGGTGCTACCCTTTTTTGTATAGTTTTGATCATATACCACACCTTAAGCGATTCACATCTTGCAGGGAATGTAAATTGTTATTGTATGCGCTAACTGTGATTACCTCCCTTTCCTTTGTTTGTGAATCTTTGTTGTTGTACGTTCAGTGTTTTCCGTTGCAGAGAGCTGAGCGGGGTTAGCGGATTTGTTATTCGTTTTACTCAGTTTTCTCTACATTGTTGTTTCGCATTCTGTAACAGGTTACATTTCTACCGTCTTGTTTTACTTGGATTTTTCTCCATATTTTGACTTTGTTGGAATTTTGGGGGGGAAGGGTCCGAGGACTTCTGTCCTAACCAAGGCTGTGGGAGACACTCTGTTTCACCGCAAAAAGCAGCCGATAAAGTAGGCCACGGCTGTGGGAAACACTTTGTTTCACCGCAAAAAGCAGCCATAAAGTAGGCTACGCGTTTTGTTCTACACCATTTGGATTTTTCTTCTGCATTTTCTGGTTGCTGGATTTTTGTATCCATTTCATCACCGCGTATTCTAGCTATAGCTGCGTTAGACTTACTTTTGTGATAAAGCTTTGCTAAACTAACCATGGCTACAGGGGGATCTCCTACGAAGAGATTAACTTTTGAGACTCCTGGTAGCGAGGAACAGACAGAGCGAGACGCACGCGTTAGAGCGCGTAGTTTGCTTAAGCGCAAGGAGTTAGAACGTAAGGAAGACATAGAGCGACAGACGAGAAAAGAAGAGCTTGACAGACAAGAACGACAGGCCGAACGTGAGAGACAGGAACGACAAGACGAACGTGACAGACAAGAACGGAAAGAGAAAGATGAACGAGACAGACAAGAAAGGGAACGACAGGCTGAACGACAGGCCGAACGTGACCGACAGGACAAGAAAGAGAAAGACGAACTTGACAGACAAGAAAGGGAACGACAGGCCGAACGTGACCGACAGGATAAGAAAGACGAGCTTGAGAGACAGGAACGACAGGCCGAACGACAGGCCGAACTTGACAGACAGGAAAAGAAAGACGAACGTGACAGACTAGACCGGAAGGAACAGGCGGATCGCGATCACCAGCTAGAGCTAGCTAGGCTACAGGCCGAGAAGGGTACGCTTACTCAGGCTAGCGCGCCGACGTTTGTTGCCGACCGTACGAGACTGCCGACGTTCGACGATGACAAGGACGAGCTCGACGACTTTTTACGCCGGTTTGAGCGCATTGCATCTGACCAGAAGTGGGAAGAGGCCACGTGGGCTAGCCGCCTTAGCACCTGCTTGAAAGGACGCGCATTGCAGCTCTACAACGCTTTGGATGACGACGAGGCGAGAGACTATCAGGCACTTAAGAAGGCGTTACTCCAGCGCTTCAACCTGACTGCTGAAGCCTACCGACGACGTCTGCGTAACAGCAAGAGACTGAGCGGCGAGCTGAGCCATCAGTTTGTGGCACGCCTTAATCTCTACCTGCGGCGCTGGGTGGAGATGGCCGAAAAGGACTGGACCGTCAACGACCTTGCCGACCTCATTGTCATGGAGCAACTGATGTCCAGCCTGCGACCTGAGGTGGTGACCTTCGTGCAGGAACACCAGCCAAAGACTACTCAGGAGGCAGCCGACTGGATCAGAGTACACGAGGACGCCCAGGCGATCTCCGGCAAATCTTCAGGCTCACGGCCGGGAAAATCGGGAAATTCAGGTTCTTCAGGACCCAAGGACGGGAAGGACGATCAGGGACACAAAGGATCAAGTTCCAGAACTGACATCCAGTGTTATTACTGCAACAAGCGGGGCCACGTGAAGAAGGACTGCCACAGGAGACAGGCTGACCAGAAGGGCGTACACTTTGTTGGCAGTGAGGAGTTAAGGGACGTCACGAGCTCATGCACCATTCCACAACTCTGCGTTCCGTGCTCCAGGAAACATTTCCAGCCCCACTGCAACGTCTACGTTAACGGAGTGAAGGGCGAAGGTCTGCGGGACACAGGGGCAGACATGATAGTGGTTCGGGCGAGTCTAGTTCCAGCTATGGCCTACACAGGAGACAGCATCAGGGTGAGAATGGCCGAGGCATCTCACGCTTACGACTTGATCACGGCAGTGATCAAGGTCGTAACACCGTTGTTCACGGGGACCATTGTGGCCGTCGTCATGGACGATCCTCCATGCGACCTGCTCATTGGAAACCGGGTTCAGTTTGTGGACGGCGTCACCAGGGAGGTTCCCGTTTACCGGTCTCCCGACGTCATTTCAGTGCTCACGCGGGCACAGGCGGAGCGAGAGGATAAACCTCTCAAACCCCTACCTGCTGCACGAGCTGCCCTGGGGAACGTGACCCCCGCGCTCCTCGCGAAGGCTCAGGCATCTGATCCGACACTAGCGACTCCTCGGGAGCACGCGAAGTCGGGGAAGGTGAAGCTGAGCGGGAAGCATGGGAGGTCAAGGTTCCTCAGGGACAAGAAGTTGCTCTACCGGGAGTTCAGCAACCAAGAAGGTACATTCAAACAGGTTGTCGTGCCTCGCGAGTTTCGCGAGGGTGTCATGGCAACGGCACACGACTCGATTCTGGGAGGTCATCTTGGTACCAAGAAGACCACGGATCGTGTCTGGCGCCACTTTTACTGGCCAGGCATCTGCACGGATGTCCGACGTTTCTGTGCGTCCTGCGATAAGTGCCAGAAGGTGGTTGCCAAAGGAAGGGTGAGGAAGGTCCCCTTAGAGAAGATGCCGCTCATCGACGAACCCTTTCGTCGGGTGGCAGTGGACATCATCGGGCCCATCTTGCCTGCGTCTGAGGACGGAAACAGATACATTTTGACCATGGTGGACTACGCTACTCGATACCCAGAGGCGATCCCTCTGAAATCGATTGAAGCCACGCGAGTAGCTGAGGCTCTGGTTACTATGTGGTCCCGGCTGGGAATTCCATCAGAGGTACTCACCGACAGAGGCACGCAGTTCACGGGAGGAGTGATGGCGGAGGCAGCACGACTGCTATCACTGGAGCAGCACTTCACCACTCCTTACCATGCTCAGTGCAACGGACTGGTGGAAAGGTTCAATGGCACCTTGAAGACCATGCTGAGGAAACTAGCTCAGGAGAAACCACGCACGTGGGACAGGTACATCCCAGCATTGCTTTTTGCATACCGCGAGGTTCCTCAGGAGAGCCTGGGCTTTTCCCCATTCGAGCTGTTGTACGGCAGACAGGTACGCGGTCCCATGGCTATCCTGCGTCAGGCTTGGACAGACGAAGAAGCTGACGAGGAGGTGCAGACGACAGCGACCTACATCGTAGAACTCAGGAACAGGATTGAAGAGACCTGCAAACTGGCTCAAGAGAACCTGGGAAGAGCAGCACAGCGTTACGCGCGAGGATTCGACCGCAAGGCACGGCCGCGCAGCTTCAAGATTGGAGAACGGGTGTTGCTACTTCTACCTGTCAAACACAACAAGCTACAACTGCAGTGGCAAGGACCTTTTGAGGTGACAGCGAAGGTGGGTCAGAACGACTACAGGATCGTCATGAACGGGAAAGCACGCCTGTACCACGCCAACCTGCTGCGCGCCTACATAGAGAGGACTGCCTACGGGGAAAAGGACAAAGTGACAGAAGCAGTTGCTGTCGTGATGGACGAGACAACGGAAGAACAGGGAGGAGGACGTGTACCAGTTTGTCCGCTGGAGGCTAGTGAGGATCACACGGACGTGCACATCTCACCTGAACTTGGGGACGACCAGCAGGCGGACTTGCAAGAGATCCTGAAGGATGCAGCACGGGTCCTTACAGACATACCACTTCAGACGCATTTAGAGGAGTTTACCTTCGACTTGCTGGAGAAACAGCCAGTGAGGACGAAGCAGTATCCCATGCCTCATGCCCAGAAGGAGGTGGTCAGGAAGGAAATCGCCGACATGACGAAGTTGGGCGTCATCGAGCCAGCGAACTCTCCCTACAGTTCTCCAATTGTGCTGGTGAAGAAGAAGGATGGACGCGTCAGGTTCTGTGTCGACTACCGGAAGCTGAACAAGATTACGGCGTTTGACGCGGAACCCATGCCTGATGTGGACTACCTCTTCAGTCACTTGGCCAAGGCCAAGTATTTTTCAAAATTAGACCTCACCAAGGGATACTGGCAAATTCCAGTTGCCGAGGAAGATCGCCCAAAGACTGCATTTACCACTCCATTCGGCCAGTTCCAGTGGACAGTCATGCCTTTTGGTCTACAGAATGCAGGTGCCGTCTTCACTCGCATGATGAGGAAACTTTTGGAACCATTGAAGCGCGAGGACATCAGCAGTTTCATCGACGATGTGCTGATCGCGACAGAGACATGGACTGAACATCTCGACGCCCTGCGCGACGTGTTCGGAAGGTTGAAGGACGGAAATCTGGGAGCTAAACCGTCCAAGTGCTACTTGGGATTTCGGGAATTGTCTTTCCTGGGTCATGTTGTCGGCGAGGGATTGCTCGTTCCAGAGGACGACAAGATCCAGAAGATTCGGGAGGCGGAGCCACCGCGCACGAAGAAAGAAGTCAGGTCTTTCCTGGGCCTAGCCAGCTTCTACAGACGCTTCATCCCGCACTTTGCCGAAATCGCACTACCACTGACCAACCTTACCAAGAAACTACAACCGACCGTTGTAGTGTGGACTGAGGAATGCAGCTCCGCATTCAACACCCTGAAGAGGCGACTCACCAGTCAGCCTATTCTCCGACTACCAGACCTGAACAAGGACTTCGTGCTGAGGACAGACGCTTCAGGGAAGGGACTTGGGGCAGTGTTGCTTCAGGAGACAGAGGGTTTTTTGCACCCTGTTTGCTTCGCCAGCCGTAAGCTGACCTCGGCCGAGGCAGCGTATGCAACGGTTGAACGCGAGTGTCTCGCCATTGTCTGGGGCATCCAGAAGTTCGAAGCGTACCTGTACGGACGACCTTTCTGTCTGGAGACGGACCATCAACCTCTGCAATATCTTCAGGTTGCAAGGTTGGCAAACGCCAGACTTATGCGCTGGGCGTTGATTCTCCAACCGTACCAATTCACGGTACGCGTCATTCCGGGCGCCAACAATGTTGGAGCTGACTTTCTCTCTCGGGCTGTAGAGGAGAACATGACTGTGAGCGAAACCGAGGTTTCGTCTTGAAGAGGGGAGGTGTGTCACGATCGGGTGACAGAGACCAAGAAAGTGTCACTCAGTGGAGTGCCTGTTCTTGGTCGATTATGATAGAAAGCGCCTGTACGTGATATTGGGCTACAGCAGAGTTTGCTGACAGTGCTCAATGAACACGGATGGTTTGCTGCGCACGAGTTTTACAGTGGAGGTTTTTGCTGTCATAGGGCTGACGGTTTTTCGCTGACAGCGCACACGGGATTTTCAGGGATTGAGTTTCTCGTGTCTTTTTTTCTGCTTGGGGAGGCAGAATTGTGTATAGCTGGACTGGTTTTGTGACAAGGTCAGTCACGTGTTATTGGCTAGGTTGTCTGAGAGAGACACAAGGGCGGCGCACTTGACACCCAGCGGCAGAAGGGGAAGGATCTAATACACAGTTTCTAGAGTATGATGGTTTTTCACCGAATATTGTATTCGGCACTCTAGGGGAGCTTCCACTAGTTTTTCCTGTCTCACTGCCAGTACTTTGCTGAGGACAAGTCGTCAACTTTCCTTCGTCGGCGATGGCTTTCGCATAAGGATTCGACAAGGGGTTCTGGAGGTTTTTGGTCACTGTTGACGAACAGAGGCTGTTCCAGGGAGGAGGCGGACTTTGCTTCCATTGAGAGTACAATCATAGGCTTTTGAGGTAATAAATCATTATTTAACGCTGTTGATGAGTCTGTGTTGTGGAATGAAATACTCTCTGTTGTTCTTTCCAGGTTAGCGCATAATTTACTCTCTGTGACGCTAAAATACTAATCTGTATATGGTTTTTGCAGATAGGGAGAGAAGGACGGAAAATGACTGTTTTGTTGTTGTAAAAAGTCCGTTTTGTGCAGGCCCACGTGCTCGATGAGATATTTAAAGATGACATGTTTTAAGGTGGTGGGTGAGGGGTAGCTGACATGTTTAGTGCACCGATGCTTTCTGTTTGCAGCCTCCGTTCGTTTCGCTTCGCTTCGTTACGTGTTCCTGTAACGTCTGCACGGCTGACTTTGGCGGGACCTGTTGAAGCTACGCTAACCAGCATACCGGCTAACCAGCATACAGAAAGAAAGCTAAGTGCACCGTGTCTTACGCACCCCGTTGACCACCGTTGTCTTTTCTTATCTGTGATTTCATTGGAGTAGTGACAACGTGGGGTGTGTGACCCCTGCATGAACTAGAGCTTTTTGAACAGAACATTCTCATTTGACTGTATTTACACGGGATCAGCGTGTTACTATAATTTTCTATATACTACTGGCATTTTGTCAGTGACCACGGGTTTTTTACGTGTTGAGAACGTAAAAGGAACATATTTTGAGTGAAGGCTCGAGGGAGGTGGCGAGTTTATACATAAACAGGCGTCTGAAACTTATACTTTTGTTGACTCTATTTAATTGTATGACTGCGAGAGTGGATCGTGGTGGGGTTAGTTAATTAGTAGTAATTAACCGGTTCATAATCACCTTAAGTGATATATTGAAACGTGACACCCCCACACACACACTCATACACCCCCACACACACATATACACAAACACACGCGCGCGCGCACGCACACACACTCACACACACACAAACACACACACACAAACACACACACACATCGTACACACACACACAAACACACACACACACACACACACACACACAGAGTGGCTGCATGCCAGTCTCTTGCACATTATACCAGCGCACATCATTCACTCATTTTTAAAATAATAAGTATTACTATTAGCAACGTAAAATATAGGCTACACACACACAAAACCACACAAACGCATGTACGCAGAACGCCTTGTACTTTTAGCGTTCAACGCACTATAATCATCCGTCAATTTCACCGACGAGCGTAAATCAAAATTATTTACGAAATGCCGGGTCAACAACCTCACGAAGCCATGAACAAAGGTGTGTAAATGTAACACGAACTCGTTTGTTCCGCTCGTTGAATTTGATGTATAGCCACAGTCCACAAATAGGTCGCGGAAGCGTTTTGCTGACATGTCGCTAAAGCCTTCTTTGATTCCCATTTTTGGTGTGCCATCCCAGTTTTTTTGTGAACTTGAGAAACGGCGTCCTTTTGCTGAATACTCTCCACCCTTATATTAATTCAATGGAGATTCATTTATTTGAGATGTTAGGGTCAAAATATCAAAATATTTGACTTTTGCAGATCCTTGATATACTACACACACACTCACTTACACAATTTCATCAGACCTGACTTGAAGAGGGTGATATTTTGATTTACCCCAACACGAACTGTTTCATGTTTGGGAAAAAAATATAATCGATGCGGATATGAAAAGAGTGTTTGATATAACAAGTGCAGGGTAGTTGTCATTTGACGGTCTACACAGCAAACACTGACATTCGTTTGTCGCAAAAGCGATCTTTGTCCTTTTCCGGATGGAAGTGGGAGATCCCTGATAGCTTAGAGGGTATGTATAGCTCATCATGGACATATACAGATGATGACGATGACGATGACGATGACGATGATGATGATGATGATTGTGACGAATGGAATTCGTGTATCGACTCCCTCTCTCATATTAATCGAGACTTCACTAGTTGCGTACACAAAACGAGGTTAAATGACCGAGACTACGTCATGACGACACTGTATACATATGACGTCAACGCTCGCGCCATTAGTCCAAACCAGCGTACAAGACAAGAATTTGTTTATCTTCATGGAAAGAAATTTAAACGAAGAGAGCAAAAGAAAACAGCGTGCATTGGTATTAATTCGTGAATATGAACTGTACATATATTCAGTTGAGGTTGCTAGGATGCAATGCTCTGACCGTTTCATTGACGTAGATTGCACTAGCATATGTAGGGAGGCCCACAGAGAAAATCCAAAATGGCGGCCACAGCCGTGATTTTTTTTAACTTTTCTATGAAGATTTAAAAGGCTAAATAAATATTTTGAAAACGTCAAACAACTTGCAAGGGTTTCTCCAGTTGTTGTTATTTTGAATGATTGTTGGTATGTGAACGTGCTGTTTTTGGTTCATGAGTAAAACAAGTCCCGAACTTGCCCCAAAACGCTATCTCCCGCTTCGGACTTAGCCGCAAACGCGGTGTACAGGGAAAAAGCTATTTGACGTCGCGGCAAGCGAAACACTCGAAATCGTCACCCAAGTTCCAAGAGCGCGCGAAGAAAAACTATTTAAAGTACAATACTGAAATTTAGTGTGGCATAAGATCAACCCTTTGTTATGATGTATTTGAAAGAGCGACTTATCAACATTTTATTAACGTCTTGAAAAAGGGTGGGTTCTGAACACAGTGTTTTACTTTTTACACAGATGTTTCTGGAAATCGCCCATTCCTGTCAATAATGTTAAAAGGCCAATCTACCAGGACAATGTCTTATCTAATCAATGTGTGCAATACTTTAACCGGGCCAACCGATTGAAGTGAAGCAATATTTCAACTTTTGCGCCGTCCAAGGCCGAATCGCGTATGTTCTGAGATCTCGCAAGGAAAAAGTATTAGATGCAGTTTACTGACATTTTGCATACCATCAGATCAATCCTTTGTAATTATGTATTCCGCTGAGCGACTCATAATTACTATTAACATGTTGTGAATATAGTTGATTCTGAACACAGTGTTTTTGTTTTGACACAGGCGTTTTTGGAAATCGCCCATTTCTCTCAGTAATCTTAAAAGGCTAATCTACAAGAAGAACATCTTTTCTCATCAATACGGGCTATACTTTGACCGGGCCGATCGATTGAAGTGAAGCGATTATCCAACGGTTGCGCCGCCGAAGGCTGAATCTAGTCATTTACAGAGTGATACAGCTATTTGCATGACGCCGCGGCAAGCTGAAACACTCGAAATTATCGCCCCAGTTCCAAAGACTCGCAAAGGAAAGATATTCTAACCAGATTCGTGTAATTTTGCGTGCGATACAATCAACTTTCTGTTATTATATGTTTAAAAGAGCAACTTACACAAATATCATTACGTTGTTGAAAGGGTTAATTCTGAACACAGTGTTTTCTTTTAAACACAGGCGTTTTAGGAAGTCGCTCGATCTTTCTTCTCATTGATCTCAAGAGATACATCTACCAGTAAGTTCAGTAACATTTTTCTAATCAGTATGTGCTTTGGCTTGACCTTGACAAGCGATTGAAGTGAAAAACCAAAAGCTGATCAATTCTCGCAGCCATGCAAAAGCTGAATCAGTTTGTTACGCAGTGTTCAGTATCAGAGTATGCACAGTGAAAAACTTGACGTCGCGACAAGCCGAAATTCGAAATTATCGCTTATTTTCCACGAGCTCGCAAAGAAAACTTATTTAAAACAGAAAAATATATTGTGTAGTGAAAGATCTCTGCAACAGATCTATCCGGAAGTCTGTTCTCATACTGATGGAAATGTGTTTGACTTTGCCTTGCGATTGAATTAAAACGCTTTTCAACGTGAGAGCCTCAGTAGTTTTTATCCAGTTTTTAACATTGTAACATAGCATTTTTTAACTGTGCTTGAAAAGCCTACATTCTAGGGCAAACGGACTAAAACCGCAAGTACAGCAGCAAGAAGACCAGCTGGAGTTGTACACTATATCCACCTTGTGTACAGTGAACTTTTAAGACTCTTTTAGATGCGCACACCCAAAAAAAAACGTCACGTTGATAGTCGTCGTCGGCTTCTGTGGCGCACCCGCCAACCACCAACCCAGGCGGGTTATCCAGATCCAGATCCAGAACGCTTTTCAACTGTTTCACCGCCGAAGGCTAAATCAAGGCATACCGTGAAAATGTCACATGCAAATACCTTACAATTTTAGGTTTTTCAACTCCCCACCAAAGTTAGATCAACGAACTAGCAACATCTTTAAAAAGAATAACCGAGCCTTCCGGCTGTGGAAAGGATATTATGTGTTAAAATGTTCGGTTAATCGGCCACCACGAAAACTTTGCACATCGGCTAAACGGCCACCTCACACTCTCACGTTTTTGTGAGTGGTTCCATGATCATTACTCACATGACAGCACAAAGGTCTGCCAGTGAGTTTACTGAGTTTACACACTGTGATCGAAACAACTGACAGTCAAACACTGACTTGCTTGTGCCGAAAGCCTCTTTGCACAAACCATGGCGACGAAAAGGAAAGATTACAGCGTCTTGGAAAAACTTGAATTCTTGGACAAAGTGAAAGGATATCCGCCTAACACATCAAAATTGCAGCTTGCAAATCAGTTAGGGGTCCCAAGAAAAACCCTTTGTCGATGGATTAACGACGAGGATCATCTCAGGAGTGAAGCTGTAGGTGGACGCTTGTCTGTCTCAAAGAAAAGGAAAAGAGGAGGAAAAGACGATGAAGTGGACGAGGCATTGGTTGATTGGTTCAATATGCCCTGGAAAATGCCTTCGGGGAAGAAGAACTGCATTGCCTGGACGACGGTTGTCTGTGCTGCAGTGAGGAAACGTGCCAATGCCAAACAGAAGCAGACGACACTGGACACATTTTTTGGAGACATGTAGAGCACGTATGCCAATGCACGAAACTTCCGCTTTCCGCTACCATAAGTAACTTCCAACATCCAATATTTTTGTTCTGAGGAACTTCCCGATGCGATGTTCGGATAATCGGCCACTTCGGATAATCGGCCATAATTCAGTCAGTCCCAAAAGTGGCCGATTAACCGGAGTCGACTGTATATATATATATACATACATACACACACACACACACACACACACACATATATATATACTTACACAAAAACACCCATAGACATGCACATTCACTTTTAATCAGAATCACACAGACAGACGAACAGACACACACATATACACACACATACACACACGCACACACACACACACACACACACACACACACACACACACACACACACACACACACACACACCTGTTGCTTCTGTGGCTGCAATATATATGGCTTCCAAGCCAAGCGTGTGTCTTGGGTTACTCCAAAAAAAAGGTGTCATTTCAACCTGCGGAACCGCTTCGTTCTTCACTTTCAGTGAGAACTTGTGTAACTGTTTTTATATGGTGCTGATCGATCGAATTACCTGATGTTTTTGTTACATCTCTTTGTTTGTGTGGCTAATGATCTGCAATGTTTTTATATGGTGCTGATCGATCGAATTTTTTGTTACATCTCGGTTTTGTGTGACTGATGATCTTACATTATTATATGGCGCTGAAGTACTGTATAATTTAGTAATATCTCGATGTCTTTTAGACTATGATCTGCACTGGGTTTTGTAGCACGGAATTACCTGATCTGTAGGTACATCTCATTGAATGTGTAATGTCTGTTTAACGATGGCTTTAATACACAAAGTCACCTGGTGTTCTTCTTTGATCGCGATGTGTTTGCATAATTCATTTCGGTGCTACAATTTCCGTCTGTTCTGTTTCATCTTCATGCTTGTGTGTTTATTGATGGTATTATTATAATGCTGAATTAATTTCCCGACGATTTTTGACATTTAAACTGTGACTGATGACTTGAAATGACTTTTATGGCGCTGAGTTGCTTGATGTTCTTAATTGGTTCTCATAACTAATGATCTGACTTGGGTTTCTTTTTGGCGCTAAATACCTGATGTTATATTCAAATGTTTCTTTGTTCTGTTATGCAATTGTATTTGTTACATTTCATTGATTAGACAATTTCTGTGTTGCTATGACAGTTTTTTTGGAAAATCTGTTGTTTGTGTCATTATTGCATTGCAGGGGATTTTGTCATGCTGTATACCTGACCTTAATTGCACCACAACAAGGATAACAGATATTGTGTGTGTGTTGGTGAATGTATGTGTGTGTGTGTGTGTGTGTGTGTGTGTGTGTGTGTGTGTGTGTGTGTGTGTGTGTGTGTGAGAGAGAGAGAGAGAGAGAGAGAGAGATTCACATAAAAACAATAAGGATACATACATACATACATACATACATACACACATACATACCTGCATACATGGATATATACACACTTACATACACATAATTTGCTATATAATCGCGGATATACAGGTTAAGGAAGAAACGCACACATTTTCAGTCAGGCAGATTAAAATATAACGCATAACTGCAAACTTGTGCTGTAGTTAGTGTTTTCTTGTTTGGAAGTAACATTATTATCATTCAATGTGTGGAAATATGCTAAAATGTGAGGTTACAAATGTTTATAAAGATTGACATTGCGGAACATTAATACATTTTATAGTTTTTATTTTAAATTTATTATTTTTGAAAATATTGATTTTCAAGCTTAAGTTGTAAAGTTTTGATTATACAGCATCAAAAGTATGACAGCTAGATTGTACACAAAGAGATCTTCAATTTGATATATCGTATGACATCTTTACCTGTAAAACCACTGAAGATTTGCTTGTTCGCGTTTCTTAAATTTCGTGTGATGACGTCAATATAGCCTAAAATTGCAATCGGCTATAAAACCCTTTTTATTGCATTTATTGGTTCAACTGTGATACATTTGTGGTTGCTGCAATCTGTTTTATAAAATAAAACCGAAAAGGTCATTTCTTTTTGCTTTTTTTAATTTGTCGCCCTGTACATAACTTCCCAATTGTGAAAAAATCGCATATTTGCCTGACTTTACAGTCCAATACCTCCAAATGTATAATTCTAACAGGCTTCAAACTTTGCACAGCAATTCTATAAGTACTTTTACATTTCAAACCTGAACTATAAGAACATTGCTTAATTTTGAAGCTGTTTACAGCACTCTAAAAATGGCCTTCTGTGGTCTGTTCACGCTTACTGTCAGTGGGCCTCCCTAGCATATGTTTCACCTTCCGTGGACGGATTTCCACATTTTTGCGATCTCCAAAGGTCCACTAACCGAAGGTAAAACACGCTAATGCATTTTAACATTATTGATTCACAGGAAAACACAGGTATTGTTCATTTTCCATGTGTTTGTGTCAGTCTGTGAACTCTTGTTTTGTTTTAGAGAAACAAATTGAATGATATCGATGGAAATCATACTTGATAATAACAGATATTGCACGTGTGTGTTGCAGAAGGTGCAAGTGTACAGGGGTGTACAATGCTTGTGTAAATGATGTCGTGTGAACACTGTGGGAAGGGCAACGTCAGCGGTAACCACGGAAGGAACCACCAACGTCCCCAAGTGTCACCCAGATCGAGTTTATCATGATGAGTAGACTACTTTATATTTTGTGAACATTAACTTCATGTCTTCATTTGTGTAAACCGAAATACATTTGCAACGAGAAGAAGAAGTACGTTCCGCGCTTCGATATCAAACGTCTACGCAACAAGAAGAAGAAAGACAATGTTGTTACGTGTGTGTGAAATCACACCAGAGAAATCATAATCTATAAAACTTTCATTTGAAGGTTCTAAGAGAAAGGGATTGATGTCTGCAAGAATGATCACGTGCATGTTTTTGAAAGTACAGAATTATTAAATTTCTTATTACTTCTTTGCACTTGTCTCTGTTAAACACTGATCAGCCCTAGAACGAGAAGCAGACGTCACAATGATGATGATGAAAGGAAGTCATCAAAGTCCTGCTTGTGGTTCCTTTTTATGTGTTGTTGTTATTGAAAGATTTAGAATGAAAAAAAATATTAGAAAATGAATAGGGGTAAAAAGCAGAAGTAAAGAGAAAGACCCGGTAACTGCTTTCTCTCAATATCAAGTCATCGTAGACCGCCTATTTAATTCCGGAGCGAGGTGAATAAACACACAGCTATTTTCAACACCGCACAAGCTAGCAGCGGTATCGCGGGGTGGTACATAATGTCTAGGGATCATGGTGTTCCGCGTGTCCCGAATAAAGACAGCATGTAAACATGGAGGTGACGAACAAAGATGTATTGTTGTCGGCAGAGGCTTAGTGTGACACTCTGTGTTGTGATGTGCACTTTGCAATGACACGCCACACAGTCGGCTATACCGAGAGAGCGCTGATGCCAGGTGTAAACAAAGCGTTGTCGCCAACTTCACGGCAAGCCTGTCCCACATTCAAAACAAAACGTGTCTCTTTGAAACCACGTACAGCTTAAATTTGTGGTTGTGGGAATGAGCAAGGTTTGTATCTAGTGTGTGGTTTTCAACGACTTGCTGTAGATCTGTGCTCACTCAAGCATATTCGCTCACTTTCATACCATCCTACACGCCTCTTTGTCGATAAATGGACTGACAATCCAAACTATTATGTGCATTGATGTGTCCTGCGTTGATATGTGAAATATCACCATTCAAAGCGGTGTGTATTGAGCAAATCTTCAAACAGAAATTAAGCAATACAATACAATACAATACAATAACTTTATTAATCTCTAAAAGAGAAATTGCATTGCTGAGCTTTTGTGTCCGTAATAAAACATACATAAAACATTCAAAAATAAACATTTGTTCTTAGTCAAAATTGTGTGGTAGCGCACCGCCGCAACGTCTGGATCGGAATAAAATTGCCTCCGCGCGTTGGAAGCCACACATCAACACACCCAAGCCAACAATCGCGCGACGGTACGGCGGCGCACGCTCGGTATAGCCTTGAATACACGGGGTAAGTGAGTAAGCAAAGCTTAACGCAGCACGCTCACAAACTTTGAATTCACAATAGATTCGTACTATCCCTTTCTCTCTTATTTTTCTTCTTCTTTTTCTTCGCGTTTTTTGTTTTTGTTGTTCTTTTTATGCGTTCGGATTTGAGTATAAGTACATGCACTGACACAGCTTGCATTGCCAATGTGTCCGGTAGGTGTAAACATATACCCACGTGAGCACGCAAACTCCCCCCCCCCTCCCCCCCTAAAAAAAGAAAAAGACAGAAAAAAAATACAAATCTATTTTGAATTCAAAGCCACAGAAAACGTGTTTGTGGTGCATGCACGCACGTTTTCTTATGTCAGCTGGGAACAGTAATTTCTTGGGACTTAATGAGAAGCGATACCGACAAAACATCTTTTGTGGCCCTCTTTTTCTTATAAAATGACATCTCTGACGCCAAAAGCCAAACAAAGTTCAAGAAGAAGTCATAATCCAAACGACGGCGTTATTTAATCTATTCTATCATTTCTTTTGCACGAAGAACTGACCAAAAAATTCCGAGAACATAGGTTGTCTCTGTGACTGAGTCAAATAAACAGAAGAACATTTCTCATGAGGTCACCGGCGGGCTATGCATCTATCGGTATCGTATACGTCGTGCTTTTAAACCCCAACGCCTTGTCATCAAAACTCACAACTAGGGGAAGGGCTCCTAATATGGACCACTTTTTGTTTCATGCTGATAACTAGCTTGTTTTCTTGCGAAGAAGTTTCATTTTGTGTTTGGTAGTCCTTCTCTCTTAGGTTAACCGTTAGGCCTAATTAGAGTGAAATAGCTTTGATAGACATTCAGCAAAAATTAAATGCAGAAAAAAATCACAAAGGGTCCATAGTAGGAGCCTGGGCGCCTAATATGGACCAGTGAAGCGGCCTTCACGAATCACTGTAAAAGCCCCCTATATTTCAAAATAACATAATACAACTTAGTGTACAAGTCAGCCTAATTAAAATATGCTCTAGATTTATCTGTTTCGGGTTGATGAGAGCATTATTTGAAGCACACCAGGAAACTAAAGAAGCTTATCAAAAACAGAGTGAAAATAAGTGAAATTATCAACTTCCACGAAAAGAAGACTATTTGTTGCATTTTTTTAAATCTCGAGGGCTAGTTATATGTTATTTCCAGCAAGCTTCTTAATGAATTAATGAAAATAGCCTTTAGCTTTTATTTTCTTCGATTTGTTGAACGTGGGTCCATATTAGGGGACTCGCATATACTTTGAGATTTTGCTATTATTTTTTGTTTGCAGTAGAAACTCGGGGTCAACACTGCTAGAATGTAACAAATACGGTTTTAGCTGTCATATATAGCAATTTTTGTGTGATAAAAGCTTTGGCTGTGGACAGAAACGAGTCCGTTTTAGGCGGCAAATTTAGAGTGAATGCTGCCAAAAGTAAAAAAAAGAGAAAAAGCCTAATGGTTTTGAGATTTCTGTTTCGTGCAAGTTATCCAGAGAGGGTGAATACAGCGAATAAAACTTTTTTGAGCGCTCTAGCGCCGTTAGTTTGTCAGAACAGAAGGTGGTCCATATTAGGAGCCGGTCCATATTAGGAGCCCTTCCCCTACATAAATTGTATTCACACGATCATCTCGTCATTCACAAACGACTGCACGTCGAGACCATAAAAACTGTACTAAAACCCCAGCGTTTCAGACATTTTACAAATTTCACCCTGTTCAATCCTTGAGACCGCAAAGCGAGACTGAAAAAAGTGGGGCTTGGGACTATGGTTAAGTTTCAGATTGATGGGAATAGAGCAATGCAACACAGAAAAGCGAGAGGATTTAGGACTATGGCTCAGTTTTGATTGGGAAAGCGCAATGCAACACAGAAAAGCGAGAGGATTTAGGACTATGGCTCAGTTTTGATTGGGAAAGCGCAATGCAACACAGAAAAGCGAGAGGTTTCAGGACTATGGCTCAGTTTTGATGGGGAAAGCGCAGTGCAATACAGAAAAGCGAGAAGTTTCAGGACTATGGCTCAGTTTTGATGGGGAAGGCGCAGTGCAATACAGAAAAGCGAGAGGTTTCAGGACTATGGCTCAGTTTTGATGGGGAAAGCGCAATGCAACACAGAAAAGCGAGAGGATTTAGGACTATGGCTCAGTTTTGATTGGGAAAGCGCAATGCAACACAGAAAAGCGAGAGGTTTCAGGACTGTGTTTTTTTTATGGGAAAGACCGCAGTGCAATACAAAAAAGCGAGAGGTTTCATGACTGTGGGTTTTGTATGGGAAGACAGCAGTGCAATACAGAAAAGCGAGAGGTTTCAGGACTGTGGGTTTTGTTATGGGAAGACCGCAGTGCAATACAGAAAAGCGAGAGGTTTCAGGACTATTGCTCAGTTTTGATGGCGAAAGCGCAGTGCAATACAGAAAAGCGAGAGGTTTCAGGACTGTGTTTTTTTTTTATGGGAAGACCGCAGTGCAATACAGAAAAGCGAGAGGTTTCAGGACTGTGGTTCATTTGTGATTGGAAGAGCGCAGTGCAATACAGAAAAGCGAGAGGTTTCAGGACTGTGGTTCATTTGTGATTGGAAGAGCGCAGTGCAATACAGAAAAGCGAGAGGTTGCAGGACTATGGTTCATTTATGATTGGAAGAGCGCAGTGCAATAGAAGAAAAGCAAGAGGCTACAGTAATATGGCTCAATTTTGATTGGACGAGCGGAGTGCAATACAGAAAAGGAAGAGGCTATATATAGTAATATGGCTCAATTTTGATTGGACGAGCGGAGTGCAATACAGAAAAGCAAGAGGCTATAGTAATATGGCTCAATTTTGATTGGAAGAGCGCAATGCAATACAGGAAAGCGTAAACTGAAACATAAGACTACGTTATAGTTTTGATGGAAAGAGCGCAGTGCAATACATAAAAGCGGAAGACTTACGACTATGGCTTCTATATATATATACGGCTAGTGTCTGTCTGTGTGTCTGTGTGTCTGTTCGCGATGCACGGCCAAAGTTCTCGGTCGATCTTTTTTCAAATTTGGAGACCGTATTCAGCTACACCCCGGACACAACCTCATCGATGAGATATTTCAACACGTGCTCTCAGCGCGCAGCGCTAAACCGATTTTGGTTTTTCTGTAGATCCACTATATCCATTCCCAGTAACTCTTCCTTATCTTCTCCAGTGTTTTGTTTTGCGCGTTTATCTCTCTTCCTTCGTGTGGCGTCAATCCATATTCCCGTTACTACGTTACTATTTTTAGAAGGTCACTGCACGTTACTATCTTTAGATCTCCCTTCCTTCGTGCGCCGGCAAAGCCGGCGTACACCCGGCAAAGCTGGGTCCCAGGCGCAGCCTGTTATTCGGCTCTACTTCTTCCCGGCGAAGCCGGTACCCGGCGAAGCGGGTAATCATCTAGTATTTCATACATGGGAAGAGCGCGACAGCGCGAGGCCGAGGACTATGGCTCAAGCGGGATTTGTTTTGTTCGGTTGGTAAACGCTGGTATAGTGTTCGAATCCCCCCAGCCCGTTCAGAACTCTGAATGACGACAGCAGCGTTTAAACGGCGTCACGCAGAAGAATAGGACGAGTGTTGTAGGGGTTCGGACACACTATCAAACACTGGGAGGTGCGACCATTTGCCAGCATCAGTCGCGGATCTCAGATTGACTTCCAGCTGGGGAGAAGAGTTGGTGAAGTGTGGGAGTGGTGTAGGTGGCGGCAGGGGGGTGGGGGGTGGGGGAGGGCGTAAACAGGATGACTGAGCTGAAACCATGGGAGAGAGGGTGGGGGTGGTTGGGGGAGGTGGGGGAGGGGGTTGTCTTGGCGTCAGCTGCAGCATGCGTCATTGTCTGGATTGAAGTTGACGTCACAAAATATATGTCGTCGTTTCCAGCGAAAGAGTTAGCTCTTCTATTTATTTATGTATCGATCGATTTTTTGTTAGAATTACTTTTTTTTTATTGAACGCACACAAACATGCACTATTTTGAAGTCTTAGATATCCATCTAAATCTGAGTTTTTGTCGGACTCTGACATCACACGGCTCAATGTAAGAAAATCCCATGCGTTCAATCGATGCATTAGGTTTTACAGTCCCTTTCAACTATTCAGTATTTGGCTATTCGGGGCAGAATGAGAGATATAGAGGTAGAAAGATAGTCACAGACGGGAGTAAGTAAGTGCCCAAGAGATTTTTTAGAGATAGAAAGATTGTGAGAGACAGATATGAATCATGAGTACAAACACATGTCTCCGTTGTTCGCCCTCTAGCAAACAGATGACATATGCTGACAACAATTTCATGAACCAGCAATATAAGCCTAGTCTACTTTTCAGTCACGTTTATACTTATTGATCCATGACACATAATGGGTAGAGGGACAAAAACTATTCACCCAAAGCACTCTTATATTTATATATGCTATGCTTCACTGACTTTAATTTTAAAGACGTATACATGAGAGCTATTCTAAAAATCCTTAGACTCACATAATTATAATCGTAGTCTATTTTTTCCCGCTTGAATTAGGGTTGGTACCACCACAAAAATAAGAAAGGCAATTATTGTGCACCTTCTTTATGGGTCGTATGCTCTTTTTTTTATTTTTTTATTTTTATTTTACATGTAGACGAGCTTTGAGTCCTAGCATTTTCAGACCCACCCCCCCCCCCCCACCCCCACCCTCCTCGTATTCTTGTCGTCGGTATATTATATGACAAACGCTTAAAAAAGAAGATGTGCAATATACAGCCTTAGATGTTGGCGTAAATCTTTATTCAAGTGGGAAATTAGGCTTAAGACAAATCTCATTTGTCAACCGCTTCTGCTGCTGCTGCTAATGGGAACAAAGATGACGACGACGACGACGACGATGACTATGACGATAATGATGACGATGCACCGATTTAGATAAGACAGATCTCATTTGTCAATTGGTGAAGCTTCGGCTATAAAAGGAACGAAAATGAGAACAACGAAGACGACCATGGCCATAATGAGAATAATGACGATGGCCATAATTAGAATGATGACGATGGCCATAATGAGAATGATGACGATGGCCATAATGAGAATGATGACGATGGCCATAATGAGAATGATGACGATGGCCATAATGAGAATGATGACGATGGCCATAATGAGAATGATGACGATGGCCATAATGAGAATGATGACGATGGCCATAATGAGAATGATGACGATGCACTGATTTAGATAAGACTAACACGTTAAGTGTTATTATGTAAAGTAGACTGGGAAAAAAACCCACAAAACCTACTGGTTGCACAGCAGGTCTTTCGGTAGGTACAGGCGCAGTGGCCTAGTGGATAAGACATCGGCCTCCTAATCGGAAGGCCGTGAGTTTAAATCCCGGCCCGGTGGGTTAAGGGTGGAGATTTTTCTGATCTCCCAGGTCAACTTATGTGCAGACCTGCTAGTGCCTTATCCCCCTTCGTGTGTACACGCAAGCACAAGACCAAGTGCGCACGGAACATATCCTGTAATCCATGTCAGAGTTCGGTGGGTTTTGAAACACGAAAATACCCCGCATGCTTCCCCTCGAAAGCGGCGTATGGCTGCCTATGTGGCGGGGTAAAAATGGTCATACACGTGAAAACCTACTCGTGCAAAACCATGAGTGAACATGGGAGTTTCAGCCCATGAACGAAGAAGAAGAGGGGGAGGTAGGTACATATTAGTTTCTGTATTCAGGATGTGTCCCGGATGCGTTGTACTTCTTCGTTTTTATTTTGCTCAGTCTCATTCCGAGGGGGCGGGGTGGGTGATAGGAGGCTGGAGTTGTGAGGATGGGGGGGGGGTGTTCGTGTCTTCTTTACTCAAGTTTATTTCGTCTCTGTATTGCTCAGTTTGAATCGGGGAGGGTTTTCCGTTGGAATACTCTCAATACATTGCTGTTGACTCTAACTGAAACCGGCACGGTTGGCCTAGTGGTAAGGCGTCCGCCCCGTGATCGGGAGGTCGTGGGTTCGAACCCCGGCCGGGTCATACCTAAGACTTGAAAATTGGCAATCTAGTGGCTGCTCCGCCTGGCGTCTGGCATTATGGGGTTAGTGCTAGGACTGGTTGGTCCGGTGTCAGAATAATGTGACTGGGTGAGACATGAAGCCTGTGCTGCGACTTCTGTCTTGTGTGTGGCGCACGTTATATGTCAAAGCAGCACCGCCCTGATATGGCCCTTCGTGGTCGGCTGGGCGTTAAACAAACAAACAAACAAAAACAAAGACTCTAACTGACACTCATTGGTACAGTTTACTTTCAGCAAGAAGCTATACTCGGTCATTTGAAGATTATCCTGTTACCTTTGCGAACATAACGGAAGTGGATCCAATCGGTAGAGCTCGGTACTTTCTGCAATGTGAGAAAGACTGCAAAGTCATGGAAAAGTGACGTGAACACACTGCATATAGGTATTATCTATGTCCATTAAACGGGTGTTCAATGAACGTTTAGGGTGTTGTGATTCACCATGCGTATAATAATGTGGTGAGAGGAATATTTATCAGTGGAGTGGGTAGTTGATGGTGCCGAGAGGAATATTTATCAGTGGAGTGGGTAGTTGATGGTGGTGAGAGGAATATTTATCAGTGGAGTGGGTAGTTGATGGTGGTGAGAGGAATATTTATCAGTGGAGTGGGTAGTTGATGGTGGTGATGAGGAATATTTATCAGTGGAGTGGGTAGTTGATAGTGGTGAGAGGAATATTTATCAGTGGAGTGAGTAGTTGATGGTGGTGAGAGGAATATACATGTATCAGTGGAGTGGGTAGTTGATCAGTGGTGGTGAGAGGAATATTTATCAGTGGAGTGGGTAGTTGATGGTGGTGCGAGGAATATTTATCAGTGGAGTGGGTAGTTGATGGTGGTGAGAGGAATATTTATCAGTGGAGTGGGTAGTTGATGGTGGTGAGAGGAATATTTATCAGTGGAGTGGGTAGTTGATGGTGGTGAGAGGAATATTTATCAGTGGAGTGGGTAGTTGATGGTGGTGAGAGGAATATTTATCAGTGGAGTGGGTAGTTGATGGTGGTGAGAGGAATATGTATCAGTGGAGTGGGTAGTTGATCAGTGGTGGTGAGAGGAATATTTATCAGTGGAGTGGGTAGTTGATGGTGGTGAGAGGAATATTTATCAGTGGAGTGGGTAGTTGATGGTGGTGAGAAGAATATTTATCAGTGGAGTGGGTAGTTGATGGTGGTGAGAGGAATATTTATCAGTGGAGTGGGTAGTTGATGGTCGTGAGAAGAATATTTATCAGTGGAGTGGGTAGTTGATGGTGGTGAGAGGAATATTTATCAGTGGAGTGGGTAGTTGATGGTCGTGAGAAGAATATTTATCAGTGGAGTGGGTAGTTGATGGTCGTGAGAAGAATATTTATCAGTGGAGTGGGTAGTTGATGGTGGTGATGAGGAAGGGGGGGTGGGGAGGTAGAGGGAGGAGGGGGGATGTGTGTGTTTGTGTGTGTGTGTGTGTGTGCGTGAGTGCGTGTGTGTTTGTGTGAGAGGGAGGGGTGTGTCTGTGTGTCTGTGTTTGTGTGTGTTAGTGTGTGTGTTAGTGTGTTAGTGTGTGTGTGTGTGTGGGTGTGTGTGTCAGTGTGTGTTTGTATGTCCAAGTCAGTGCGTGCGTGTGTACGTGCGTGCGTGCGTGCGGCGTGTATGTGTGTGTGTGTGTGTATGTCACAGTGTCTGTCTGTGCGTCCGTGTCTGTGTGTCTTTGCCTTGAAAGTGTAATCGCAAATCCTGGTCATTGACCTCGAAGCCACAAGCAAAATAAATAAATAAAATATATGCAGAAATGAAAAAGATAAACACATACAAAAATAAATTAAAGGAATAACAATTGAAAATCCATCATTATGCAAGGGCATCGTTCCACCTGCAGCACCCAAAAAGACGAAGTTCATATTACTGCGCATTACCTGTGCACAGACACGTGACTTGTACGAACCAAAGACGATAATCTACATCTACAGCATCCCATTGGTTAGTACATCATCGTTTTAATATACATAAATTATCACGCCGTGTAAGTAAATTGACCAATCAAGTAGTTTTCCTTCCAGTATGTCCTGGGTCGCGATGTAGATGGGGGGCGGGGGGGGGGGGGGGGGGGGGGGGGGGGGGGGGGGGGGGGGGGGGTCATGGGTGACAGGACACAGCCACCCGGCGGAACGACCGACTTCAACGGGTACAAGCGGGTGTATCTACCCGAGAACCAGCCCGTGCCATCACCGTACAAAGCACCTAGGGGTTAGTGTCGTAGAAATGATGAAGCAAAAAATAATAAGACCCCCAGGGCGTAGTATGTTGCTCCACTGGGGTGTGGTGATTCACCATGCGTAGATTATGTGGTGGAAGAACTATTTGTGGAGTTGTGGTGATGTCGATGGAGGGAGGGGGGAGGGGTGATGTGTGTGTGTGTGTGTTTGTGTATGTGTGTGTGTGTGTGTGTGTGTGTGTGTTTGTGTGTGTGTGTTTGTGTGTGCGTGTGTGTTTGTGTGTGTGTGTGTGTGTGTGTGTTTGTTTGTGTGTGTGTGTGTGTATGTGTGTGTGTCTGGGTATTTGTAAGTGTGTGTATGTGTGTGTTTGTGTGTATGAGTGTATGGGTGTGTGTGTGTATGTGTGTGTGTCTGGGTATTTGTAAGAGTGTGTGTGTGTGTGTTTGTGTGTATGAGTGTATGGGTGTGTGTGTGTATGTGTGTGTGTGTGTGTGCGTGCGTGTGTGTGTTTGTGTGTGTGTGTGTGTGTCCGTGCGTGCGTGCGTGCGTGCGTGCATATGTGTGTGTGTGAGTACGTGTGCGCGCGTGGGAAAAAGTAAGTTTCAGGTTCTAAATGAACATTAATTTTACCCCACTTTTTACACTACTTTCAATCCAATCCAAGAAATAAACCCTGACCTCGTACAAAATCGCCTTTGGTGATTGTTATGTCACACCATGACCCTTTTGTTTGCAAATTTGTGTCATGGACATTCAAACTTTATGTCTGCATATTTTAAATAAGAGAGTAGTTTTTGGTGCATCGATCGATGAAATATTCAGACTGTCTTAAAGGTACTGTCCTTCCTGTGTATATATACATCGTCACTGATCTGCCCGGACGATTTCAACATTTATTCCCCCCTCTGCTTCTTTACCTCTGTAAACTTGTAGGGGTAGTTATTTTTCGATAATGACCCAGCAACCAAACAAATAACGACCCAGCAACAGCCTGAATCCTCGATAGTGCAATGGGTTGAGAGGTTGTTCTGTTTCGGTACTACTTTTTGCGACTGAAAAGTTCAGAACGCTCTAATGTACGAAGTATACATCTCTGGAGCAAACAATACAAACATACCGCATTTAAATTAACAACTACAGGCCTGAACACATGAATCTCCATATAAAATCCATGAGTTCGGTTGTTTTCTGAATCTCATCTGCCGTGGCTCAAGCCGTTCATCACAAGCAATTTCCCAAGGCAAGTAACTCATACTTTGTCTAGCGACAAGAGTAGTTCCCCTTCTTTTCACTCAGTTCCTTCGACAACAGACTGCAATCCGACGGTCAGTTTTCAACAATATTTCATTTAATAAACAGATCACACGCAACCAAATGCACACATCTCATCAATTTAAACAACATAAAGGGGTTTCATACACTATTTTCCCCGGAAAACTGAACTTCATACAGTTTTTAACGTTGGAACACGGGTGCAAAAGTTCGTCTGCTAGTCCCATTTGACGAAAAAACATTACCCTAAGCGATACCAAAACATATACAGAACACACAATATCTGCCTTTGCCGCCACAGCAGAATAACAGCATATCTGTGTACTTGATTTTAGCCTAAAATAGGAAAACTGACAAGAAGTGTTAACAGAATGGAATGATTTGCACGGAACTATACAACCGCGCATTAATCGATCGCCTGCGCAGGTTGACTGGTTGAGAGAATAGGATTCGATCAAACTTTCGCAAAAAAACTCCTCTTTTCTTTGAATAACTGAAGAAAGGAGGAATAAAGAGGTTACACACCTCGTCTCAGTAATTATCAAAAATAATGGTCTCAGTTCGCGGTCATGAAAAAGCTCGCTAAAGCTCGCATTTTTCATGATCCGCTAACTTCGACCATTATTTTTGATAATCACTGAGACTCGGCATGTAACCTCTACGTATTATCCCCACTAAAACCATATCCTAAACACACACTCACACACACACACACACACACACACACACACACACACACACACACGCACGCACGCACGCACACACATACGTACACACGCACGCACGCACGCACGCACACACATACGTACACACGCACGCACGCACGCCCGCACACACACACACACACACACACACACACACACACAGATAAATAGATAATTAGTTTGGCTTTACCTTGGTATGTAAACATTGCCAAATTGCGCCTATTATGAAGTTTTGTCGAATTTTTAATTGTCAGGTCGATTTTGGGAGTACCCTTACTTCGGTGGCGGTCACCGGCGTGACACCTATAACAGAAATCTTTGATCCAAAAGGTGTTCAAGATTGCCAAATGGAGGGCCTTTAATGGCAAAGAAAGTGTGAATGAAATGACACGGGAATGAATGTTTTAGTTGGGGTACGAAAATGGGTGTACTAATTTGTTCGCACAGTTTAGTAGAGATGCCAAGAAAAATGGTTTTTACCTCATGTAAAAACAAGCCTGGCCAGACATGAGGTGGTGTTACACGGGAAGGAACTCGTCTTTACAAGACAGACATGAGGTGGTGTTACACGGGGAGGAACTCGTCTTTACAAGACAGACATGAGGTGGTGTTACACGGGAAGGAACTCGTCTTTACAAGACAGACATGAGGTGGTGTTACACGGGGAGGAACTCGTCTTTACAAGACAGACATGAGGTGGCGTTACACGGGGAGGAACTCGTCTTTACAAGACAGACATGAGGTGGTGTTACACGGGAAGGAACTCGTCTTTACAAGACAGACATGAGGTGGTGTTACACGGGGAGGAACTCGTCTTTACAAGACAGACATGAGGTGGCGTTACACGGGGAGGAACTCGTCTTTACAAGACAGACATGAGGTGGCGTTACACGGGGAGGAACTCGTCTTTACAAGACAGACATGAGGTGGCGTTACACGGGAAGGAACTCGTCTTTACAAGACAGACATGAGGTGGTGTTACACGGGAAGGAACTCGTCTTTACAAGACAGACATGAGGTGGTGTTACACGGGAAGGAACTCGTCTTTACAAGACAGACATGAGGTGGTGTTACACGGGAAGGAACTCGTCTTTACAAGACAGACATGAGGTGGTGTTACACGGGGAGGAACTCGTCTTTACAAGACAGACATGAGGTGGCGTTACACGGGGAGGAACTCGTCTTTACAAGACAGACATGAGGTGGTGTTACACGGGAAGGAACTCGTCTTTACAAGACAGACATGAGGTGGCGTTACACGGGAAGGAACTCGTCTTTACAAGACAGACATGAGGTGGCGTTACACGGGAAGGAACTCGTCTTTACAAGACAGACATGAGGTGGTGTTACACGGGAAGGAACTCGTCTTTACAAGACAGACATGAGGTGGTGTTACACGGGAAGGAACTCGTCTTTACAAGACAGACATGAGGTGGCGTTACACGGGAAGGAACTCGTCTTTACAAGACAGACATGAGGTGGTGTTACACGGGAAGGAACTCGTCTTTACAAGACAGACATGAGGTGGTGTTACACGGGAAGGAACTCGTCTTTACAAGACAGACATGAGGTGGTGTTACACGGGAAGGAACTCGTCTTTACAAGACAGACATGAGGTGGTGTTACACGGGAAGGAACTCGTCTTTACAAGACAGACATGAGGTGGTGTTACACGGGAAGGAACTCGTCTTTACAAGACAGACATGAGGTGGTGTTACACGGGAAGGAACTCGTCTTTACAAGACAGACATGAGGTGGTGTTACACGGGAAGGAACTCGTCTTTACAAGACAGACATGAGGTGGCGTTACACGGGGAGGAACTCGTCTTTACAAGACAGACATGAGGTGGCGTTACACGGGGAGGAACTCGTCTTTACAAGACAGACATGAGGTGGTGTTACACGGGAAGGAACTCGTCTTTACAAGACAGACATGAGGTGGTGTTACACGGGAAGGAACTCGTCTTTACAAGACAGACATGAGGTGGTGTTACACGGGGAGGAACTCGTCTTTACAAGACAGACATGAGGTGGCGTTACACGGGGAGGAACTCGTCTTTACAAGACAGACATGAGGTGGTGTTACACGGGGAGGAACTCGTCTTTACAAGACAGACATGAGGTGGCGTTACACGGGGAGGAACTCGTCTTTACAAGACAGACATGAGGTGGCGTTACACGGGGAGGAACTCGTCTTTACAAGACAGACATGAGGTGGTGTTACACGGGAAGGAACTCGTCTTTACAAGACAGACATGAGGTGGTGTTACACGGGAAGGAACTCGTCTTTACAAGACAGACATGAGGTGGCGTTACACGGGAAGGAACTCGTCTTTACAAGACAGACATGAGGTGGTGTTACACGGGAAGGAACTCGTCTTTACAAGACAGACATGAGGTGGTGTTACACGGGAAGGAACTCGTCTTTACAAGACAGACATGAGGTGGTGTTACACGGGAAGGAACTCGTCTTTACAAGACAGACATGAGGTGGTGTTACACGGGAAGGAACTCGTCTTTACAAGACAGACATGAGGTGGTGTTACACGGGAAGGAACTCGTCTTTACAAGACAGACATGAGGTGGTGTTACACGGGAAGGAACTCGTCTTTACAAGACAGACATGAGGTGGTGTTACACGGGGAGGAACTCGTCTTTACAAGACAGACATGAGGTGGCGTTACACGGGGAGGAACTCGTCTTTACAAGACAGACATGAGGTGGCGTTACACGGGGAGGAACTCGTCTTTACAAGACAGACATGAGGTGGTGTTACACGGGGAGGAACTCGTCTTTACAAGACAGACATGAGGTGGCGTTACACGGGGAGGAACTCGTCTTTACAAGAGTGCATGCTTGTGGCACATCAACACCTTTGGAGCCTTTTGTGTCTTGGCTTGAACCCAAACTACTCCTCGGCCTTACCCCCCCCCCCCCCCCCTCCCGCTCCCCTCGTGCCTTTGTTCACTAGACCTGTCTATTGCTCCCGTCGACTTTTATGTCACAAGCACTCTTGTAGACCATGCCATGCCCCCCCGCCCCCCTTTTCCCCCGCTGCCGACAGGTGATTCAGCAAGATCTAATGCTACTTTTTGCAGTTCCAGTCTGTCAAATTCAAGGGCACAAGCTGCATAATAAAATTTAAAGTCATCGAACCTGGTGCAATCTTTCAACCACTTCCATTAAGGCATTATTTTCGTCTCTGTCTGGCTGACTGGCTGACTGGCTGACTGGCTGTGTGTCTGCCTGCCTGCTTACCTGTCTGTCTCTTTGTCTCCAAGACACACAAACACACAGGTACATCACATTCACACACAGAGACACAAAGACACGCGCTCACAAACACACACAAATACACACACGCACACACATATAACATGTGCTCGCGCACACACACACACACGCACGCGCACGCACACACACACACACACACACACACACACGCGCGCACACACTCGCACACACACACACACACACACACACACACACACACCCCCCACACACACGTGACACGCACAAACTCACACACACATCACGATCGACCTCAGTCTTTATAAAAATACAACTAGCTGCCTCCCTCCCGTCCGCCTCCAATCTACCCCAACCCCCCCCCCACCCTTCTCTCTCAGTAGGTGGGAAGTAGGTGAAAGGGGTAATTCTAAATGAACAGAAAGCGTGCAATAAGTCATCCACCCGTGTTTTGGTGACCTAGATTAACCCGACAGAGGGCAATGAACCCGAAGATCTGCGTCAATTTTGAATGTGCTTATAATAAAGACCGATTGTACTTGACTTTCATGCGCTCTAACAAGAAGAAACGCAGCACGGGACTAAGTGCAGAAGAAGAGCAGAATGAGAAGAGAGACAAACAGCCACACAAATAAAAACAAACCAGTGAATTAGCCTAAAGGTTGCTGCTCTTGGCCATTTTGGTGACATTTATTTTTACTCTACGTATCTTTTTACATTTTGTCAAGTTTTGACTAAATGTTTTAACATCGAGGGGAATCGATACGAGGGTCGTGGTGTCTGTGTGTGTGTGTGTGTGTGTAGAGCGATTCAGAGTAAAGTACTGGACCGATCTTTATAACATTTTACATGAGAGTTCCTGGGAATAATATCCCCAGACATGTTTTTCCTTTTTTCGATAAATGTCTTTCATGACGTCATATCCGGATTTTTGTAAAAGTTGAGGCGGCACTGTCACACCTTCATTTTTCAATGAAATTGATTGAAATTTTTGCTGAGCAATCTTCGACGAAGGTTGGACTTTGGTATTGCATTTCAGCTTGGAGGTTTAACAATTAATTGATGACTTTAGCCATTAAAAATCTAAAAATTGGAATTAAAATTATTTTTTTATAAAACGATCCAAAATTATTTCATCTTATTTTTCATCTTACAGTTCGCTCTTTAGGCATACCGCAGGGCCGGATCTGGGATGGGGGGGGGGGGTTCCTGGGGTTCCGGAACCCCCCCCCCCCCCCCCGGCCATCCAATGTACCTCTCAGAGAAAAAAAAAGTGGACTTTGGACCCCTGCCTTCAGTTGGAACCCCCCCCCCCCCCCCCCCTCAAACGAACTTGGTCCGGCCCTGTACCGTACTTAAAGATCAGATGTAGACGACTCCTTGTGTAACTGACAGAAAGCTCAGATCAACTTACACAACAACACTGACATTCACAAGGTTCGGGTACATTCGTCCTATTTCAGTTTGTCACGCAATAGATGACCTACATAGAGATCGTGGGTGTTTGGTTTACACAATGTTTTATTTATTTCTGTTTACATTTTCATAAAATAGTCATTTATAAGAATGAAAGCCACGACACGCATATAGCTACTGCTTAGCGAAGTGTCTTAATTCAAAACACATGTACCATAAGATTTAAATAATAATAATAATAATAATAATAATAATAATAATAATAATAATAATAATAATAATAATAATAATAATAATAATAATAATAATAATTATAAATGAGCATTTATATAGCGCAACATCATAACTTTACAATTATGCTCTTTGCGCTGGACACATTTAAAATTAAAACACAGTTATACAAGCATTTACATCTACATTCATAGTCAACAACGCTTAATTAAAAGCATACACCATCAAACATACATTACAAAACATTCTTCCACTAACTAATAAATGATAGAGGGTGTTTGGTGGAGAAGAGAAAAGAGAAGATGGAAGGGTAGGGTAAGGGGGGGGGGTGTTACTGAAGGGGCTTGGTCAAGTTTAGGTCTCCTGCTTTACAATAGATCTTCTTCTTCTTCTTCTTTGCGTTCGCAGAGGTTACACGATCAGTCCAGCACTGGTGATAAATGTTGTCGTTTTCTCCAACTCCTGTCGACTGCCGTATAGTTTGGTCTGCAAGGGAGTTGGTGACGGCCACACTTCTTTTCGTTCCTCATCTAGTAAGGGACATCGCTGTAAGATGTGTTCCGCTGTTTGGTCTTCTTGACCGCAGGCACAGGTTGGTGATAGCGCCAGCTTGAACTTTCGGTTCATGTGAGCATTGAGCCTGTTGTGGCCAGTACGCAGCCTGATGAGGTTGACTTGCTGCTCTCTGGACATTGTGTGGTAGTCATCTCTGTTTGTCCTTGGCCTCATCAATGCCTCGATGATTGTCTTCTGCTCA
>NC_090251.1:13312674-13320174 GCF_037325665.1 Littorina saxatilis
CGTTTCGTTTTGCCAATCAGAGCGTGATGTTACCTCAGCAGGAACGTATGTATGTCAGATATCGAGTGTTACATTAAAGGTCGACACCCCCTCTCTCCCCCCACACCCACCCCACCAACCTTTACCCCTTTCTCTCCACCCCTCCCTCCTAAACCCCACCCTCCTCCTTTTTTTTAATTTTTTTTTTAAATTTCTGCTTTTCAGTTTACTTTTAAATCGTGTGATAATGCAGTTGTTGTAAAGGGATTGCAATGTCTTTTTAATCCATATGTTTACTATTTTGACTGAATCAGTGCGTAGTGCGTACTTACATTATGTTTTTGTCTGCAATGGTTTTGTCACCCACCCTCCTCCTGTCGTGGCCCCGCCCCCATCTCCATTTTCCCCTCCGTTCACTCTTCCAATTCCTGGCTTCACGAAGCTTTCTCAAGTTCGCACCTGTTTCACCCGTATGACGTCATTCAAACACAAAGAGTGGCGTTACAAAGTAGACATTTATAGTGTGGCTTTAAATGCAATTAAAAATACCAGTTATCAAATTCTTTACCGATATGATTACTGATAATTGGAATTTCAAGTGCTTTTTTTCGAAAACGACAGCTACTTAAGTGGTAGGTTACGTATTCTGAAGCCCACACGCGTCGAATCTAACTGAAGGAATTAAGCGAGAAAAGGCGACAATTACGAAGCGCATTGAATAGACCCAGAGAGACCTTTTCGGTATCTGAGCAGCTCTCGCGAGACACGCCCTTTGTTATGCTTTGAACATCGCGAGAACTTCGAACCTTGGCTTGTGCAGCTCGCACGAGATCGCTGTACCGCATGCTTTGCTATGCTCTGAAGTTTGCGAGAGATTACGAGAGCTTGGAATACCGATAGGGTCTATTAATTTAATTTATCATTCCAATGCTGGGAAATTCGGGTCTGGGTCACTTCCTGCCAATGGAAAGCTAGCAGCAACAAGAGTCGCGCTACCCAGGAGGTGTGCGTGTGGAGGTGTAATCAGCCACATGCACTTATGGCCGAATGACCGAGGGGCGGGACATGGATACCGTCTCTGAGTCTGCACATAAAGTTGACCCCTTCCCGTCCTGATCGGGAGTCGAACCCGTGACCGTCGGATCACAAGTCCAGCGCTCTACCAACTTTTTTTTTTTTCATTTTCACTTCGCAGCACAGGCTTCATGTCTCACCCAGTCACATTATTCTGACACCGGACCAACCAGTCCTAGCACTAACCCCATAATGCCAGACGCCAGGCGGAGCAGCCACTAGATTGCCAATTTTAAATTCTTAGGCATGACCCGGCCGGGGTTCGAACCCACGACCTCTCGATCACGGGGCGGACGCCTTACCACTAGGCCAACCGTGCCGGTTAACAACAGAAATATACAAAAGCATTCTAAAATAATCGTGGTAAGAAACAACGTCATCGAGCATTTGTTTGTAGTCAAAGCTAGGTACCCTCCTTGTGCTTACCACTTGCTAAAGCACTAAAGACTATTCTGCCCGGTGTAACACGAAATTTTTACTCCACGAAAAATTTACTCCGGAGTAAATATTTCGTACGAAATTCTTACTCCGAGTACACTTTACGTACGAGAAAAGAACTCCCCAAGGCACGAAAAAATTACTCCCTCCACGAAATTTTTACTCCCCATTTTTTTTACTTCCAGTAAAAATCTCGTACGCAAAAATGGGATGCGGGCGAAGGGATAATGCCAATAAGTGATCTCGCGCACACGAATGTCGCGCTACCCTCCTTCCACCCCTTCCACCACCAAGACTAACAAGGGACAAGGGAGTAAAAATTTCGTGCACCTGGCATGGGAAGTTAAATTGCTCGTGTTGGGGTGAAGTAATTCATTCGTTATTTATTCGTCAGGGGAGAAACATTTTTGAACGAAATGTTTACTCGGAACTCACCTGTCTTGGGGAGTAATTTTCTCGTGCAATGGGGGAGTGCTTTTTTTGTAAAGGGAGTAACATTTTTGAACGAAATGTTTACTCCGGAGTAAAAATCTCGTGGGAGTAATTTTCTCGTGTTACACCGGGCATTTACCGGGCTTAAGAGCAAACTTCCACTTAAGCCTGTCTTCAATTTGGCGAAGTCACATACGCTAAGTATACTGGCCAATAGGAGCTTTAGCACTGAGTTTTCGATAAACAGACCTCATGGAGGACTGGGTGGCCGAGTGGTAACGCACTTGCGCTCGGAAGCGAGAGGTTGCGAGTTCGTACCCTGGGTCAGGGCGTTAGCAATTTTCTCCCCCCTTTCCTAACCTAGGTGGTGGGTTCAAGTGCTAGTCTTTCGGATGAGACGAAAAACCGAGGTCCCTTCGTGTACACTACATTGGGGTGTGCACGTTAAAGATCCCACGATTGACAAAAGGGTCTTTCCTGGCAAAATTGTATAGGCATAGATAAAAAATGTCCACCAAAATACCCGTGTGACTTGGAATAATAGGCCGTGAAAAGTAGGATATGCGCCGAAATGGCTGCGATCTGCTGGTCGATGTGAATGCGTGATGTATTGTGTAAAAAAATTCCATCTCACACGGCATAAATAAATCGCATAAAAAATAATTAAAAAAAAAATCCCTGCGCATAGAACTGTACCCCCGGAATACGCGCGATATAAGCCTCATATTGATTGATTGATTGAAAAGGAGCTTTAGCACTGAGTTTTCGATAAACAGACTTCATGAAGTCTTCGCGAAGTCGACTTCGGGCTCAATGAAGGAACGCGGCCTTCACGCACAAATAATTATATGCAAAATCTACGGAGTTTCAATTAAACGGGGACATTTTTGTTGTTGAAATAATGTCGAAAATGCCACCTCTGTCAATTTGCAAAAGAAATGTTGCCGAACAATCACAACTCTACACAAAAAGCAGCGAGGCGGTGGTTGATTTTCTGTATGTGTCCAAGCGGAACCATGCTTTTATGCTAGAGATCTCAACGAACCAATCTGACCCGGTGCTTGGATCCCACCCAGTTGGACATTTTCTTGTGCACACCAACCCTGGCGAGCTTGCCTACTACTACGACCAAACCGAAACTCTTACCAAATATATTCGCTCACTAAATTTATTCGTCTTTCTTGCACACAGGAGCATAATTAACTTACGAAAAGCAAAGTAATGCTATTCCTGATTTATTCGTCTTTTTTTTTGCACATAGGAGCATAATTAACTCACAAAAGCAAAGTAATGTTATTCCTGATTTATTCGGGGTTTTTTGCACACAGGAGCATAATTAACTTACGAAAAGCAAAGTAATGCTATTCCTGATTTATTCGTCTTTTTTTTTGCACATAGGAGCATAATTAACTCACAAAAGCAAAGTAATGTTATTCCTGATTTATTCGGGGTTTTTTGCACATAGGAGCATAATTAACTCACAAAAGCAAAGTAATGCGATCCCCGATTTATTCGTCTTTTTTGCACATAGGAGCATAATTAACTCACAAAAGCAAAGTAATGTTATTCCTGATTTATTCGGGGTTTTTTGCACATAGGAGCATAATTAACTCACAAAAGCAAAGTAATGCTATCCCCGATCTATTCGTCTTTTTTGCACACAGGAGCATAATTAACTCACAAAAGCAAAGTAATGTTATCCCCGATCTATTCGTCTTTTTTGCACATAGGAGCATAATTAACTTACATAAGCACCGTACGTAATAACTAATGCTATTCACGATTTACGCAATGACATGGTGCAAGCAAGAAGGAAGACACGCACCGTAAGCCAGGAATTCTCTTAGGCGGTTGACAACAGTGAAAAGACAGTGAAGGATTGTGTGGGAGGTTTGAGGTCTAGGGGTTTTGACACATGAAAGCATGGGAACAGAGTTGAGTTTCGAAACTATGGGCTGATGAATAACAGAGAATTAACACACCCGGACACACACAGACGGAGCCACAGTTGCACGCACGCACGAACGCACGCACGGAAGCACACACGCACGCATACATATATACACACGCATACACACACACACGCACACACACAAACATACACACGCACGCACACACACACACACACGCGCGCGCACGCACACACGGACGCACGCACACACACACACAAACAAACTAACACACACACACACACGCGCACACGGACGCACGCACGCACACACATGCACACACATGCACACACACACACACACACACAGACACACACACACACACACACACACACACACATGCAATTCATGAGCTCTTACCTAACAATAAACCGTCTATACATGTTAGAAGGGTCTGGAATTCCGGCTATTATGCTGCAGGAACCATGTCACACAAACTGTATAACGTCAGTGTTGTACAGCTGCCGATCCATTGAGTCATTGTTTATTTGCATATTTACTCACGTACGCGTTTGAAAAGAATCTGCAATAGCGTTGTTCAACGGATAAACCCTGCCATGCAGTAACCTGTTTTGTTTCCGTCATTATGCCCGGCACTTTTTATTTTTTTATTTTTTTTTAACCTCAGTTGCATGCAGGTTTGCTACTACAATTATTTCTTGCCTTTTGTGTGTGTGTGTGTGTGTGCGTGTGTGTGAATGTGTGTGTATGTGTATGTGCGTTTGTGTTTGTGTGTGTGTGTGTGTGTGTGTATGTGTGTGTGTGTGTGTGTGTGTGTGTGTGTGTGTGTGTGTGTGTGTGTGTGTGGCTTGGAGCAAACCTTCTTCATAGGTCTTTTGTTTTCTCAGTCAAATGTGTACATTTTTCAATCAACAAACGTTATCAGTAAACTTATATGTTTAAATAAATAAATAAATAAAATTAATCATAACATAAATGTATTCCTAATGTTCAGCTCAGTTTCCAATAATATAAAATATCCTCGGCACTTTAAAAAAAAACCAAAAAAAACCAACAACAACAACAACAACAAACAACAACAACAACAACAACAACAACAACAACAACAACAACAACAACAACCACCAAAATTTGTATCCTCAAATTTTTAACATCCATGTAAACGACCATAAATATAAGGTCATCGCTTTCTCTGCTTCACAGCCGGAACAGCTAAGCTGTTGCTATTTGGCGTATGTCGATTCAAGTAAAAAGATTATCTTATCCCCTCGTAACAGCCTGGATATATATTTGGTGGTTCAATAGACGATTTTCGGAAATAACTCCGTCGGGTACGTTTGTATTGGTTGCGGAAGAGTGATCTTTTCTTGCATAACCTCGTACAAATATTTGAAGAGAAAATTACTAGTAGGGGTGTGAAGGAAACACGTGCATGTTTCAACGTGTTTCCAACTAACCCCCCCCCCTTCCCCCCGTCTCCCCTCCCTTCCCCCCTTCCCCCCCCTTCCCCCCTTCAACAACCCATATAAACCCGACGGAGTTATATTCGGAATGTGGCGCACGTTATATATCAAAGCAGCACCGCCCTGATATGGCCCTTCGTGGTCGGCTTGGCGTTAAGCAAACAAACAAACAAAATATTCGGATTCATCTATTGACCGTGTACACTCAACAATCATGACAATCCGAAATGACGATTCAGGAATAGAACAAAAGACAATCAGTCAAAGCTAGTTTACAACACCCAGGAATAATCTGCTTTAGGAATAAAATAGAAGACCATCCAAGCTATTTGACGTCTGGGGGCAGCTGTTTGTCCCAGAAATGAAAATACAAGAATCAGATTTCATGAGAGTAAAATAAAACAAGAGCCTCTACATTTGTTGAACATATTTGGTGGACATTAATTTCAGCGTAAGCGGGACCAGTCCACAAAGTGTATAGCTCAAATAACCTTACATCAGCCCACTTTCAAAAGAATGTTCCGAATTCGGGAATCGACTCAACAGTACGATGTTTGGCATTGAGCGGTAGCCATACTTACCTGATTCATAGACCTAGGTCCCTGCCTGATTTAAACCATCCAAACTTTTACCTTTTGGATTATCTGAATATCTGAGTAAAACAATAACATGATTCCTGGTCGTGCATACGCTGAGGTTAATGTACACCAAATACACCCTACGTACGAAGTGTCTGGGAACACCTCCGCGCGGAGGGGTTTTGCGGCCAGTGCAGCAAGCACTATGTCTCTATACTGAATATGGAGTCATTCGGTCAATAGATGTAGCCTAATGTAGAAGTTATTGGCATGTTTATGGGCTGCATTTGGGTCACCACCCTGTACTCAACAGATTGGACAATGAAAACAATTAATGCCACGGTGTTTCCCAACAAATATATATCGAATCTTCTTCTTGTCGTTCGCTGTTTTTGCGTTTTTGCGTGGGTCTGTGGTTGGTTAAGGTGCGCCTGTTGGCCCAGATCCTCCGACTTCAGCCCTTAGGTTTCTTTCGGGGTTACCCCGCCCTTAGTTCCTGGCTCAAAAACCTAACCCTGGGAACACATGGGGGATTTCTTACCGGGGGTCCCACCCCGGGGCTAGAGCTTTTAATGCGGCTCTTACCCGCATGGTGTAACCGTCATCGGACACGTAGGGCATTTATAGGGTAGTCAGTGCCATCTGCCAACCCACCCCGTCCTGGTAGAGACACCGCTAGTTGGTCCGGGACTGCTTATTCTATATTCGCAGCTGGCCCCCATATCTGGGGGCCGTTCCCCTATCCGCCACCTGGGGACCCGCCGGGTTGAGGATAGTCGCCCCCCTACTGAATTGGAAGTAGTCTGTTCCCGGATATCGAATCTATAGGCTGATATAGTCACTGCTATACCCTTTTTGGTGCAAGACATACAGGCTGCAAACACTTCTGCAAAAGTGAGTTTTTTTCTCAATTTTTCTAAATTGTTTATCAGCACACAGTGACTCAGCAAAAGCTCGCTGAAGCTTGCAGTTTTTATGATCCGATAATTGTTACCAGTTTTTTTAATATCCACTTAAACTCGTTGTATAACCTCCACATAAAAGCCCTAAATGGGTACGTTTTACTTTGATCTAACACACGATTTGTTGGTAACAAGGTCGCTATATGCACAGATCTATACACTGGAAACTGGAGTGAGCCGTCAAATAAAATATTCAAACTGTATCCATTAGGTCGTACCCTTGAGATGCAATTAATGCATTGTCATTGTTTCCTGGAGAAAACTTTAATGTTTTATTTGAAGCCTTTTTTGTTGAATTCAAAGCACTTTACACACGCGCAGACACCCCTACGTCATATTATTTAATTGATGAACATTTTAATCAGTATAAAAAGTAAAAACCAACAACAACAAACACAGAAAAACACACACAAAAACAACAACAATAAAAAAAAACAACAACAAACAAACAAACAGGAAATCCAATAAAACTACAGTGAAACCATTGTAAAGCCAGAAACGAATCTATTTCTTTTTCATGCTTCGTTTCAGATTTTTTCGTATTTTACAACCGGTTGAAAACAACGACCAAATCACTGGCAACCTTGTGCTTGAGGGTAATGCATTTCTTTTGTAGTGCAGTACCGGTACACGTTTCGGTACCCATTGTCAGGCCTTTGTGTTG
>NC_090251.1:13325174-13350174 GCF_037325665.1 Littorina saxatilis
TCTCTCTCTCTCTCTCTCTTTCTCTCTGTTTAGTTTTAGCAGGGACAGATTTTAAGACTAGGCGTCAGCCTAAAATCTCCATCCTTAAATAATGAAGTTCGTTCGTTCGCTCTCTCTCTCTCTCTCTCTCTCTCTCTCTCTCTCTCTCTCTCTCTCTCTCTCTCTCTCTCTCTCTCTCTCTCTCTCTCCTCTCTCTCTCTTCTCTCTCTCTTTCTCTCTCTCTTTGTTTTTTTCTCTCTCTCTCTACTATTTTTTCTCTCTTTCTCTCTCTCTCTCTCCCTCTTTCTCTCTCTTTCTCAGTCTCTCTTTCTCAACACTGATTGTCCGACGGACGCGAACCGCGTAGAACAAACAGTACACGAAAACGGAATGTTGGCGGTTTGTTGCCAAAATTAAAAGATTATAATTTTGTACAGTACGTTTCTTCTTTTGATATAATTTGTTTAGTTGAAACATTTGTAAATCAATTCAACTCTTCTTTGTTTTCTTCTCATACTGCTTTTGTCAAACCGTCTTCGGATTTGGGCAGACAAGGGAGAGAATCTGGCGGTGTTATTTGTTTGATTCGCTCGACCCTCTTGCAGTATGTGCGTGCAGTGGAGGAGGATGATAATGGTGGAGGGAATTTTTTGTCATTCGTTCTTGATAAACACTTTTTCGGTTTTTCAACTGATGTTTTGTTTGTTTGTGCTTATGTCCCACCTGAAAATTCTCGGTTCTACTCTGTGTTTGGTATTGATAATGGCATAAACTTATTGGAAGATTACTTGGTTGACTGTTTGTGTAAAGTTGGTGAGTTACCTGTTCTTCTATGCGGTGACTTAAATGGTAGAACAGCAAAGGTGTTCCCGGACTGCTTTGATGAAGATGTGATTTTTGATTGTTCTATGAAATCTGGTGTTGGATCATTTGTAAGGAATTCGCAAGATGGAGTTATGAATCAATATGGGAAGTGTCTTTTGAATATGTGCAGTTCACTTGGATTATGCATTATGAATGGTGTATGTAATGGCGACCTTCAGGGTTGTTACACATTCATCTCTGAATTTGGATACAGTGTGAATGACTACTTCCTTGCTTCCTATGATTTGTTTGATTCCATTGTTAAATTGTGCAGCCTTTATGTCTCTGACAATATTGATTCACAACACATGCCACTTGAATTAACTATCACTCAACAAAACAACCTTTATTCACATGCTACAAAGGTTAAGAAAAAAGAAGTTTTGCAAAAATTTGTTTGGAACTCTGATCATGAACATCAGTACAAAGATGCAATTAATTCTGATGTGTTTCGGCAACAGTTACGACTGGCAAGCGAAATGATTGATAATTAATGTAAATGATGCTTTGACTTTGTTTATAAATTCAGTTAAAGATTGTGCAACTTGTATGAAGAAAACTATTATCTTGTCAGATGAACCACGTAAATCCAAATGGTTTGATTGTGAATGTGTGCTTGAAAGAAGACGTGTCAGAAAGTTGCTGAGAAAATGTAGGAATTCATTAGAAGATGAGGATAGGGATGAATATTGTAAAGCCAGGCGTGAATATAAAAACTTATTGCATAGAAAAAAGAAACAGTACAATGACAGTTTGTATACAGAACTTGTAGGTGCTGTAAGTGATCAGAGAGAATTTTGGAGGAAAATTAAAAATGTTTCTTGTAAAAAGGTCCAGCAGCAAAATAATATTTCTGTTGATGATTGGTACCAGCACTTTCATAGCATTTTAGAAAAAGATGAGATTGAAGATGATGAGCATGCTGATGTTAATGACGTGAATAATGAATATGAAGAAATGCTGGACAGACCCATTACCAAAGAAGAAGTGTTGATTGCTATCAGAAAACTGAAATCGGGCAAAGCTGCAGGACCTGATGGTTTAATTGCGGAATTTTTTAAAGCAGCTAGCGAAGATGTGGTGTTGTTTTTAGTGAAACTGTTTAACGCTTTGTTTGATTAGGGAATCTATCCACAGAACTGGTACGATTCAGTTATTGTACCGTTATTTAAGAAAGGAGATAGAAATGATACTAACAACTATAGGGGAATTTCATTGTGTGATATATGTAGTAAATTGTATGGTACTGTTGTTAATAATAGACTTAAAGAGTGGACTGAATTACATAATATTACAGGTGAATGTCAGGCTGGTTTCAAACAAAATTATTCTACTGTTGACCACATCTTCACTCTGCTTGCTGCTGTACAGAAACAATTTTCTAATAATCGCAAACTTTATGTAGCTTTCATTGATTTTGAGAAATGTTTTGATAGTATCTCACGCAGACTGCTCTGGCCAATTTTGATTAAAAATGGTATAAAGGGAAAGTTGTATAGATGTATTAAAAGTATGTATGCAGTGGTTAAGGCTAAAATACGATGTGGTGCTCAACTAACAGATTTCATTAACTGTACAAAAGGTGTGAAGCAAGGAGACGTGTGCAGTCCAATTTTATTCGCTCTATTTATAAATGAGCTGGCACTGGAAATCATGGATAATGGTAGGCATGGTATTACTTTAAACCCTGACATTGTTGAATTGTTCATTCTACTGTTTGCCGATGATATTACTTTGCTGTCTGAAACTGTAGTTGGTCTGCAGTCACAACTTCATTGTCTATATTTTGCTTCACAGCGCCTTGAGCTTAAAGTAAACATGGGGAAAAGTAACATCGTGGTTTTTCGTAAAGGTGGATATCTAGCTGCTCGTGAAGTTTGGTATTTTGGTGGGCAAAGAATGGAGGTAGTAAATGCATACAAGTATTTAGGTATTTATTTTTCTACCAAATTAAGCTTTAATTTTGCTTGTCAAGATCTAGTTGCCAGAGCAAAACGTGCAGTACTGTGTATTATGAGTAATTTGTATAAATTCGATAGATTGTCTTTGGATGTTTTTATCAAGCTTTTTGACTCACAAGTTCAACCTATTGTTCAATATGGTGCTGAGGTATGGGGTCTGATGCAGGCAGCAACAGTAGAAAAGGTGCATTTGTTTGCTTTAAAACGTTTTTTAGGTGTTGACAGGCGTACTCCTAATGATCTTGTATATGGTGAATTTGGACGTTATCCCATTTACTTAAATTCATATGTACGTTGCATAAGATACTGGCTGAAACTGACAAGAATGGATGACAGTAGATTACCTCGTAAAGCATATAAGATGTTGTTTACTCTAGATAGCAGAGGTAAATCTACTTGGGCATCACAGGTACGGTTGTGCCTGTGTCGATATGGTTTTCAGTATGTATGGATTAACCAAGGTGTAGCCTGTATTAATTCATTTTTGGCATGTTTTAGGCAACGCATTATTGACTGCCGGTGGCAAGAGTGGGATAATCATATTCAGACTAGCGACCGGTTTGCATTGTACCGTACCTTTAAGACAACAAATCTTGTAGAAACATACTTGTCAATTCCAGTAAACAGACACATTTTAAATGTTTTGGTTAAATTTAGATTGGGTATTTCCAGACTTGCTTTACATACAGAAAGGTATAAAGCTGTAAGTGAAAATAATTTGGTCTGTCGTTTGTGTCAATCTAGTACTGAAGATGAATTGCATTTTGTTTTATGCTGCCCTGCACTGGAAAATCTAAGACGTCAATTTATTCCAGCAAAATTTTGTAGATGTCCTTCGAATTTCAAACTTGCACTGTTGTTGTCTGTGAAAAATGAAACTATACTTTGCAATGTAGCTAAGTTCTTGTATTTTTCATTTAAATGTTTAGAAAATGCTGTTTAAGCATTGGTGTTTTGTGATTATGCATTGTCTTTTCTTCTGTTCACTTGAAACGACGCGTGTGTGGATTGCTGCTGCACACACGCTTTACTTTTGTGTAACCAGCCCCCTTCCGAAAGGGGCTAAGGCCTTAAAGGAATAAAATCTTGTTCTTGTTCTTGTTCTTGTTCTCTCTCTCTCTCTCTCTCTCTCTCTCTCTCTCTCTCTCTCTCTCTCTCTTTCTCTCTCTCTCTCTTTCTCTCTCTCTTTGAGTTAATCTAGCTACCCATCCGAGTTTCACTATATAATTGACGAGGGCTGATTGTAAAACAACAACAACAACAACAACAAATACAAAGACAAAGACAAAAACAAATACAACAACTTCTTCTTCTGCGTTCGTGGGCTGAAACTCCCACGTACACTCGTGTTTTCTGCACGAGTGGAATTTTACGTGTATGACCGTTTTTTACCCCGCCATTTAGGCAGCCATACGCCGTTTTCGGAGGAAGCATGCTGGGTATTTTCGTGTTTCTATAACCCACCGAACTCTGACATGGATTACAGGATCTTTTTCGTGCGCACTTGGTCTTGTGCTTGCGTGTACACACGGGGGTGTTCGGACACCGAGGAGAGTCTGCACAAAGTTGACTCTGAGAAATAAATCTCTCGCCGAACGTGGGGACGAACTCACGCTGACAGCGGCCAACTGGATACAAATCCAGCGCGTTACCGACTGAGCTACATCCCCGCCAAATACAACAAATAGGCCTACAACCAACATTGCAACAACAACGAGAAAGCCAGAAATTGCTTACATCATTACCCACGATTGTTAATAAAAAAGACAAATCTCATCTCCCTTAAAGAGAACTTGCTTCACTTTCGGCTTCAGAAAGGTAGAAAGAAATCTAAATAGTTGCTAACGAAGTCTACTAAACAACTGCTCTCGCGATGTTTGCTTTGCTCAGGTAAATGTTATTGGCGTGAAAGGCGCCTTTGCGTGTTTACAGGAAAAACAACTGTGACAGTATAAATACGCGACAAGAAGTGAACGCGGACAAGTGTGTACACCTGCAGTCGAAGCACGTGAACCCGTGTTCGTGTTCATTGTTCGATGCTAAGAAAGGTCTGTTCGGATGCATCATCTAAGGGCATACGTGTTACACAATAATAGATGGACTGAGTGTAAAGGGCGTGGTTTCTGACGCAGCGAAAGTGCTCAAACACAAACAGACAGAGAGACAGACTGACTGACGCACGCACGTTTGCACGAACGCACACACGCACGCACGCGCGCACGTATACATACACAAACAAACACACACACACACACACACACACATACACACACACACACATACACACACACATACACACACACACACACACGCACACACACACACACACACACACACACACACCGAGAAGAGACAAGTTGTAAATCTTTTTGGCGGGATAAACACAGGTAAATTATCAATAGAGTGGTATTGAAATGATCGAGAGAGGCACAGAGAGAGAGAGAGAGAGACAGAGAGAGAGAGAGAGAAAGAGAGAGAGAGGCACAGAGAGAGAGAGAAAGAGAGAGAGACAGAGACAGACAGACAGACAGACAGACAGACCGAGAGACAGAATCTGACCGTCATGCTGAGATGAGAAGGAACATGACAATGAAGGATACAAAGTGTTGACAATATATTTGATTTATGGACATTCCTTTCTCGCTGCTCACAAAGACAACTGGTGAGCACATCCGTCTAAGGGGCCCCTACCCAACTGACCCCCCCTCCCCCCCCCCCCCCCCCTCCTCCTTCTCTTCCCATCTTTTGCCCTACATACCTTTGCATTGTTACGGATCAATAGCCGGATGTTTTCGATTTTTGTCGTGACTGGTAGGCCTACGTTATAGTTACAGCAAACCATTTCGTTCTTTGAACTGGGAAATTCTTACTTTTATCTCTTGTGTTTTTCCCTCTATTTTTTCTATCACCCCTTCAAAATAATGGCCCCCTTTGAGACTCGAATAGTCTTCCAATTCTTTGCACGATGAAATCTTTACTTAATCATGGATTTTGTCTTTTTCTCGAAAAGTCCTTCTTCCTGTGTTGTGTTCATGTCACCATGAATTTACAGTTAGAACGAAAAAAGAAAGTGAACCGTTAAAATGGCTTAGAGGAAGACATACGAGGGAAGAGGGGGGGTGTGTGCACAGCCATGTTTAGGTTCGTACGGAACCCCTTACCCCATCCAGCACTACCCCCCCCCCCCCCCCTTTCCCCAATGAACCTTCCCTACCTGTCCAGCCTGTTACCATGCAGACCGTGGCATTGTTACGCATCGATAACGGATCAATAACAGAATGTTCATGACTCCATTTGCGACAGGTCCATTGTTACAGTGTGTTGTTCACTCTTTTGGACTGTCTATTCCTTTTTTTTGTAATGCGATTTTTGTTATAATTTCAACAAACACTGAACGATGCGGGAATCTCTCGAAAATTAAAAAAGCTATTCTTCAATTATGTGTACGATGAAACTAGCTTGCGATTTTCCTCTCTTTCTGTCTGTCTGTCTCTGTCTCTCTGTCTGTCTGTCTGTCTCTCTCTCTCTCTCTCTCTCTCTCTCTCTCTCTCTCTCTGTCTGTCTGTCTGACTGTCTCTGTCCCTCTCTCTCTCTCTCTCTCTCTCTCTCTCTCTCTCTCTCTCTCTCTCTCTCTCTCTCTCTCTCTCTCTCTCTCCCTCTCTCTCTCTTTTCCATTTAAAATCGGCTGGATCCCCAAATATTCGTCCAATTGTACAATGTTTCACTCATACAAACTTGGATATAGGGGACCCGACAAGAGAAAATCGCTTACAGTTACATAACTTGTGACACAGTAGAAGACATACACGGGAGGTGGGTAGGGGGGGGGAGGTGGTGGTGGTGGTGGTGGTGATAGATAGCGACGTTTTCCAAAATACTGGATCTCTCAAAAACTGAACAGCCGTTCTCCCAATATCACATTCATTCCAACTTGAATATACTGGTGTGAAACGCACAAGAGAAAATAATAAAAATGGTTCCCTAACGGCCCAGAGGGGGGCGTGTACGCCGCCATTTTGTGTTCTACGAGGGGTAGATGGCCTGGCGATAACTTCCAAGATAACGGCTGTGGGCGAGGGGGGCCCCTGGAGGGGGTGGGGGGCATGGGGGCGGGGCCGAAGAACTCTTTAAACTTCATAATGCTATTCTCTCTTTAATCTTTCTCCAGCAAAGTAATGCATCCCCCGAAAATGAAAAAGCAATGCATCCAATGGTACAAGTATACAGACTTGGATGTATAGGTAAAAAGGTAAGAAAAAAACGTGACAAAAATGGTGTATCGAATGGCTGAGTGTTAGACATAAACAGAAGGGGTTGGGGGGGCGTGTCCGCAGCCATTTTGAATTCGCACGAGGGGTGGAGAAAATAGTGTATGCTTGTAAGATCTGTATCTGAAGGGTACGTCGCTAGCATCCAGATTGCTGGCTTTGGCGCGACGGGTGGGTGTGCGCAGCGACGTCTAGCGGCGGCTGGTGGTTAGCGCCGACTTGAATGCCTCAGTAGATTACGGTAGTGACTCGTACCACGAGGAGGGGAGGGGGTATATATACAGGTGTGCGGGGGGGGGGGGGGGGGGATGGGGGAGGAATGGTCACGGGATGGGGAGGTCACATGCTGCCACCTTTCAAATTTCACTTTATATCCTCCTGAAATTGCGTATCTGATGGCTCAGCAGAAGAGATGCACAGGGGGCGTGTTCGCGGCCATTTTGGGTTCATACGAGGGGTGGATCGAGGGGTTGTTTACGCTTCTAAGGTGACTAGGGGTATGAAAGTGGGTCTTGGGATGAGAAGGGACAGAGAAGACACATCGCCTCTCAAGTTTTTACTTTTTTTTCCTCGCAAAATAATATAGCTGATGACCAAGTGGCAAGAATACACAGGGGGGCGTCTACTGTTCGGGACATTTTTGGTTCGTACGAGTGTTGCATGGACTAAAGTGTAGGCTATGTCGATTGTAAGGGGTGGGTCCAGGGAAGGGAAGAGGAGTAGAGAAGACACAAAGCATCGCATCTCCAACTTTTTTCATTTTGTTTATCCCGAAATTGTTTTGTTGATGGCCAAGTGGCAGAAGTACACGAGGGGGGGGGGGGGGGGGGGGGGGGGATTGGGGGTGGGGGTCGTCTACGGTGGAGACATGTTTGGTTCGTAAGAGTGTTGCATGGACTGTATGTCCGGTGTAAGGGGTAGGTCTAGGTTGGGAAAGAGAAGTAGGGAGGACACTGACTATCGCCACTCAAATTTTACTAAGGGGCGGGGGGGGGGGGGGGCGTCTACGTCTGAGACGTTTTTGGTTCGTACGAATGTTGCACGGACTGTATAGTGCAAGTCGGGTGTAAGGGGTGGTTCTAGGGAGGGGAAGAGGGGTAAATAAGACACAGGCAATCACCTCTCAAATTTCTTTCTTTTTTTTTCTTTCCTAAGTAGTCCAGAATAAAATACCTGATGGTCATGTCGCAGAAGTACACAGGAAGGGTGTCAGGGGAGGGGGGGGGGGGGTCGCGGGAGGGAAAGAGGAGTTGAGGACACAGGCTATCACCTCTCAAATTTCATTTTTGTTCCCTTCTCCAGAACTGATTTTCCTTTACGAAACACGCACTGCTGAACTCTGTCAACAACAAGGTCAAGGTCAATGTTCGCGAGGTGTACATCTCCCCCCTCCCATCTGTTTACAACTGTACTATCTCTGTCAACCTCCCCCCCTCCTATCTGTTTACATCTGTACTATCTCTGTCAACCTCCCCTCCACCCCCCCCCTCCCCTCCCCTCTGCTTACAACTGTACTATCCGTTTGTCAACGTTTGCTTTTCACTGGAGTAATCTTCTCAATGTTTGCTCATCGTTTGTGCGCTTTGATAATGATGGGCTCAGAAGGATGAGAGTTGACACATAGTATACATAATTTATATAAGTGTAGAGAATGTATGTTATATTTGTGACCCTCCACCACGGAATGAGTCGCATGTCACCTTTGCATGATTTTCATATTTTTACATTTTCCTAAAGAGTGTTTTATGCTCTATCCAGTGGTGAAACCCGTTTTAGAAAAGCGCAGGAACTGTTTGAGTTATAAGCCTGTGACTAAGGTGACCCTCACACTGTTACCAGACACTCCCCGGACTTATATTAAGCCCAGCGCAGAACCGCGCGAGGTGACATGCGACTCATTTCGTGGTGGAGGGTCAGATTTATATATATATAAGCTGTGTACACGAGGGTTTTTTCTTCTAAAAAAAATGTAATTTTGAAGTGAATCGCGGCTGTACATCAGACATTGAATACGGGACGAGATGGTACGCACGCACTATCGTGTGTGTTTGCTGGATTGAATTTCAGGATGTTTGTGTGTGTGTGTGTGTGTGTGTGTGTGCGTGTGTGTGTGTGTGTGTGTGTGTGTGTGTGTGTTTGTGTGTGTGTGTTTGTGTGTGTGTGTGTGTGTGTGTGTGTATCTGTGTGTCTGTGTTTGTATGCTTATTAGCCGCACTTTTATGCATCCGTGTATGGATGTTTGCACACGTACACGTGATGATTGGTAAGGGGTGGCGCCGAAATCCCTTTGTAAGTAAGTTTCACATTGGCATACCTTTCCTTCTCAAAACTAGCCCCCCTCCCCCCCCCCCCCCCCCCCTTTCGAATCTTCCTCCTTCAGAAAAATCAACATGTTGTTTTAAGTTTGGAATGCGGTTATTGTAATTGGTGTGGTTACAAAAAAAAGAAGGAAAAAAAAGAAACCAAGGCAAAACAACTCAGGGTTGAAGCAGCCTGCGTGCAACTGAGGTAAAAAAAACAAACAAAAAAGTAATTGGTGTGGTTTTCGAAGCAGTTTATATTGGTAGATAACTTCTCGTCAGTGATGTGACAGCTGTTGTTGTCCTCACCACCAGGCCGACAGTATGACGGCTTACAAGTGCCAAAACCTCATAATTGTAATTATCAAGGGCAAATTAGTAATTTTCCCTTGATAATTACCATTTTCACGTGTTTCTTACTAAATTTCCCGGGAAAATTACTAATTTTCCCGGAATAATTACTAACTTTCGCCTGTTAATTACTAATTTTTAGTTTTGGCTCACTTCCTGACGGATTACTAGTGCCAAAACTAAAAATTAGTAATTTTCCCGTGAAAATGAGTAACTAACAGGTGAAAACAGTAACTGACAGCGTTAATTAGTAATTATCAAGTGATAATGGGTAACCCCAGGTTTTGGCACTAGTAAGCCGTCATAGGGCTTACTAGTGCCAAAACCTCATAATTGTAATTATCAAGGGAAAATTATTAATTTTCCCTTGATAATTACCATTTTCACGTGTTAATTACTAATTTTCCCGGAAAAATTACTAACTTTCACCTGTTAATGACTAATTTTTAGTTTTGGCTCACTTCCTGACGGATTGCTAGTGCCAAAACTAAAAAATTAGTCATTTTCCCGTGAAAATTACTAATTATCCCGTGAAAATGAGTAACTAACGAGTGAAAACAGTAACTGACAGCGTTAATTAGTAATTATCACGTGATAATGGGTAACCCCAGGTTTTGGCACTAGTAAGCCGTCATACGACAGATCTTACGTTTTCATTTTGCTCATTGTTATTTGTTTTCGTTTTGGTTTCTTTTCTTTATTTGGCTTTGTTTATCTTTTTTTTTTTTTTTTGGTTTGCTTTAACGCCCAGCCGACCACGAAGGGCCATATCAGGGCGGTGCTGCTTTGACATATAACATGCGCCACACACAAGACAGAAGTCGCAGCACAGGCTTCATGTCTCACCCAGTCACATTATTCTGACACCGGACCAACCAGTCCTAGCACTAACCCCATAATGCCAGACGCCAGGCGGAGCAGCCACTAGATTGCCAATTTTAAAGTCTATGGTATGACCGGGCCGGGGTTCGAACCCACGACCTCCCGATCACGGGGCGGACGCCTTACCACTAGGCCAACCGTGCCGGTCTTTGTTTATCTCTTTGTCTTGTTTTGCATAGGTTTGTTTAAGCTTAGTGTTGTTTTGATTTATTTTACGTGTAGGTATGTTTGTGTTTGAATTGGTTTGCTTTGTCAAATATTTCGCTGACTGCTCTGTCACCAGTTTTGTTTTGGTTAGATTTTCTTCGCTCTTCTTGTGTTTTTGTGTGTGTGTCATCGCCCTAGATCTTGTCCCGCGATGACGCGGGTTCAAAGCAAGCAGACTATGCCTGCGGATCTGTTTTCGCTCTCTCTCTTCTTTTTTTGTGGTTGCTCTACATATGTTTTGGTACATTGGCAATTTATCAACGAACTTTTTGAAATGACATTCATGTACCGCAAAATATGCTCCTCGAGCATAATAGTGCATGTTCATCAACGCATTTTAAAAACAAGTCGCGTAAGGCGAAATCACTACATTTAGTCAAGCTGTGGAACTCACAAAATAAAACTGAACGCACTGCATTTTTTCACCAAAACCGCATACTCGTAGTTTCGTCAGTCCACCGCTCGTGGCAAAGGCAGTGAAATCGACAAGCCAGAATAGTGCGGTAATGGTCGCGCTGAGCGGGATAGCACGCTTTTCTGTACCTCTCTTCGTTTTAACTTTCTGAGCGTGTTTTTAATCCAAACATATCATATCTATATGTTTTTGGAATCAGGAACCGACAAGGAATAAGATGAAATTGTTTTTAAATCGATTTCGGACATTTTATTTTAATCATAATTTTCATATTTTTAATTTTCAGAGCTTGTTTTTAATCCGAATATAACATATTTATATGTTTTTGGAATCAGAAAATGATAAAGAATAAGATGAATGTAATTTTGAATCGTTTTGTAAAAAAATGATTTTAATTACAATTTTCAGATTTTTAATGACCAAAGTCATTAATTAATTTGTAAGCCTCCATGTTGAAATGCAATACCAAAGTCCGGCCTTCGTCGAAGATTGCTTGGCCAAAATTTCAATCAATTTGATTGAAAAATGAGGGTGTGACAGTGCCGCCTCAACTGACTTTTACAAAAAGCCGGATATGACGTCATCAAAGACATTTATCGAAAAAATTTAAAAAAACCATCTGGGGATATCATACCCAGGAACTCTCATGTACAATTTCATAAAGATCGGTCCAGTAGTTTACTCTGAATCGCTCTACACACACAGACACACACACACACACACACACACACACACACACACACACACACACACACACACACATACACCACGACCCTCGTCTCGATTCCCCCTCTATGTTAAAACATTTAGTCAAAACTTGACTAAATGTAATGAAGTCAATGACCTTGTTGGAGTCTTTGTGTCGACTTTAATGTATTCATTGACGTAAGAACTTGTGCATATAATTTACGTCGAGGCGGACATGGTTTTATAGACTTAACACAGACAGGAATTCGAAACAGCGTTTCCAGCTGAAGAAAATATGAAACTTGATTGCTAAAGGTCTTACCTTGAAATTGAGAGAGATCAAACACAATGCGAGATCTCTTCATGTTAGTGCTTGAACAAATTAGTGTGCACAGATTATAAGACTGGTTTAAACAAAACTTTATTCCATTATTATCATGACAAAAACAATACATGGTTTTTAGGATAACTAACTCAAGCATATATAATGCTTATCATTTTTAAGATTATAAGTCTCTTACTAACTTGAAGTCGAATGTCATAGAACTAAATACTTTTTGTCAGCTGCGACGTGTAGGCTACGGGAAAATGTTCTGTCGGCCTTGTGTTCTCCCTGCCTGTATCGGTCTGTCTTTCTTTTTCTTTGTCTTTGTCTTTGTCTCTTTGTCTCTGTCTGTCTATCTGTCTGTCTGTCTCTAGCTCTCTCTGTTTTGTGTTGATATTTTACTGCCTGTGTTTGTTTATATGAGAGAGACAGAGACAGACAGACAGACAAACAGACAGTCAAATAGACAGACAGACAGACAGACAGACAGACAGACAGACACATACACACACAGAGACACACAGACTCACAGACACACTGACAGACAGACAGAGACAAAGGTAGATATAAGAGCCAACTAACCCAGCAAGCAACAATACAACCAAGGACCCAATCCTAAAGTCCAAACGATGCACACTGTAATTGTCACGTTGACCTTGTTAATTGGTAGTCACGTGAAGCAACAGCCACACGCCGTCACTGCCACAAGGGCGGGGCGTGACCTTTACCACACATGCAAATACATAACTCTTCGCGGCGGATATATATATCACAAAAGTCATGCATTTATTCACGACGGCGCTGCAACGACGGAATGTGTTGCTATGAGCCGCCGTTGATTGGAGGTGGTATCCGCTTTGATTAATGAGTGAACTATTCATCATGGCCTGTAAACAGTGCAGTTGTGTTGACCTTAGCAATGTTTTTGTTTGAAGATGTTTTACCTCTCCCCTCCCCTCACCTCACCCTCCACATCCCCCCCCCGGCCCCCTCCCCTCCCCCCCCCCCCCCCCGAACTTCTTTCACCCCACAAGGATATATAAAATAAAAACTGGGAATGTTTTTCAACATTACCTGGACCAGACTTGAAATAAGCAAAACGTGTTTTATCAACGTTTCTTGAATGTATTCCGTAAAACAATTCTTCTCAATGAAAGTCTTGTGAGTATAGAATGTTTGAATTTATTTAATTTTTTACAATTTTACAAATCGTTTTTTATCTTTATTTGGGTGGGGTGGGTAATTTGTCCTTTTCATGTTATTGCTGTTGCAGTTTTAGTTCATTACTTATAATTAAGACTGTTTAGGCATATCTTGCGATATTGAAACTGCATTTCCAGGGTAAATTTTCTTTCTTGTCTTAGATTTACAATGTATTTTGATCTTAAACCTGCAGCAAAATCAATGCTCATTATCGTGCTCTTAAAAACCAAATAACTTATGGTGGACAATATGTCATGTACAACGCGTGAAAACAACGTTACGAACACAGTGGAATAGGTGTGTTTTTTCTTCCCTGACCACTCAATATTTGAATGATGGTGGACAGTTGTAATGTACAAGGTTTACAAACACTCAGTAGTTGTGATAGTAAATTTTAAGGGGCTTATTGTCCGTCAGGTCTTAATTGCCTATATTGGACATGAATTGGTTTATACGATTCGAGTTTTTACGCCCTCACGGCTTTTGATGTTTGCGTGTTTAGGTGGTATCAGCCATCTGCACTTATGGTAGAATGACCAAGATCTTTAACGTGCCATTGTGGTGACACGGGGGTGGGAGATGGATACCGTCTCTGGGTCTGCACATAAAGTTGACCCGTGTCCGTCCCGGCCCGGATTCGAACCAGCGACCTTTCGATCACAAGTCCAGTGCTCTACCACCTGAGCTACCCGGGCCCTCCAGTCCTCTCTGGGGCCGTATGTAGAGGTTACACGCCGAGTCTCAGTGATTATCAAAAATAATGGTCGAAGTTAGCGGATCATGAAAAATGCGAGCTTTAGCGAGCTTTTTCATGACCGCGAACTGAGACCATTATTTTTGATAATCACTGAGACGAGGTGTGTAACCTCTTTATTCCTCCTTTCTTCAGTTATTCAAAGAAAAGAGGAGTTTTTTTGCGAAAGTTTGATCGAATCCTATTCTCTCAACCAGTCAACCTGCGCAGGCGATCGATTAATGCGCGGTTGTATAGTTCCGTGCAAATTATTCCATTCTGTTAACACTTCTTGTCAGTTTTCCTATTTTGGGCTAAAATCAAGTACACAGATATGCTGTTATTCTGCCGTGGCGGCAAAGGCAGATATTGTGTGTTCTGTATATGTTTTAGTATCGCTTAGGATAATGTTTTTTCGTCAAATGGGACTAGCAGACGAACTTTTGCACCCGTGTTCCAACGTTAAAAACTGTATGAAGTTCAGTTTTCTGGGGAAAATAGTGTATGAAACCCCTTTATGTTGTTTAAATTGATGAGATGTGTGCATTTGGTTGCGTGTGATCTGTTTATTAAATGAAATATTGTTGAAAACTGACCGTCGGATTGCAGTCTGTTGTCGAAGGAACTGAGTGAAAAGAAGGGGAACTACTCTTGTCGCTAGACAAAGTATGAGTTACTTGCCTTGGGAAATTGCTTGTGATGAACGGCTTGACGGCACGGCAGATGAGATTCAGAAAACAACCGAACTCATGGATTTTATATGGAGATTCATGTGTTCAGGCCTGTAGTTGTTAATTTAAATGCGGTATGTTTGTATTGTTTGCTCCAGAGATGTATACTTCGTACATTAGAGCGTTCGGAACTTTTCAGTCGCAAAAAGTAGTACCGAAACAGAACAACCTCTCAACCCATTGCACTATCGAGGATTCAGGCTGTTGCTGGGTCGTTATTTGTTTGGTTGCTGGGTCATTATCGAAAAATAACTACCCCTACAAGTTTACAGAGGTAAAGAAGCAGAGGGGGGAATAAATATTTATTCCCCCCTCTGCTTCTTTACCTCTGTAAACTTGTAGGGGTAGTTATTTTTCGATAATGACCCAGCAACCAAACAAATAACGACCCAGCAACAGCCTGAATCCTCGATAGTGCAATGGGTTGAGAGGTTGTTCTGTTTCGGTACTACTTTTTGCGACTGAAAAGTTCAGAACGCTCTAATGTACGAAGTATACATCTCTGGAGCAAACAATACAAACATACCGCATTTAAATTAACAACTACAGGCCTGAACACATGAATCTCCATATAAAATCCATGAGTTCGGTTGTTTTCTGAATCTCATCTGCCGTGGCTCAAGCCGTTCATCACAAGCAATTTCCCAAGGCAAGTAACTCATACTTTGTCTAGCGACAAGAGTAGTTCCCCTTCTTTTCACTCAGTTCCTTCGACAACAGACTGCAATCCGACGGTCAGTTTTCAACAATATTTCATTTAATAAACAGATCACACGCAACCAAATGCACACATCTCATCAATTTAAACAACATAAAGGGGTTTCATACACTATTTTCCCCGGAAAACTGAACTTCATACAGTTTTTAACGTTGGAACACGGGTGCAAAAGTTCGTCTGCTAGTCCCATTTGACGAAAAAAACATTACCCTAAGCGATACCAAAACATATACAGAACACACAATATCTGCCTTTGCCGCCACAGCAGAATAACAGCATATCTGTGTACTTGATTTTAGCCTAAAATAGGAAAACTGACAAGAAGTGTTAACAGAATGGAATGATTTGCACGGAACTATACAACCGCGCATTAATCGATCGCCTGCGCAGGTTGACTGGTTGAGAGAATAGGATTCGATCAAACTTTCGCAAAAAAACTCCTCTTTTCTTTGAATAACTGAAGAAAGGAGGAATAAAGAGGTTACACACCTCGTCTCAGTGATTATCAAAAATAATGGTCTCAGTTCGCGGTCATGAAAAAGCTCGCTAAAGCTCGCATTTTTCATGATCCGCTAACTTCGACCATTATTTTTGATAATCACTGAGACTCGGCGTGTAACCTCTACGTACAAAGAGTGAAACCAATGTTTAGCAAATAGTGGAATAGGTGTTTTTCTTCGCAGACCACTCAATATTGAATGATGGTGGACAATTGTAATGTACAAAGAGTGAAAACAACGTTAACACGCACTATGCTTGAGTGAGAAATCTTAATGCCAAATATTGTTTATGTCATGATAAAAAAGGAATACAGTCTTGTTTAAACCAAAACAACGTTCAGAAAATAGTGGACCAGGTGGTTTTTTCCCTCCCTGACCACTCGGTAGTTGTGAATGATGGGCTTTGACCACAAGTGTGTCACTATTGGAGCTTGTCTAGATCGCCTTTTACGTGACACTTCGGCCACCGAGCAGGCTGATCAGTAAGTTGATGCAGCGTGCTAACACATTTGGGGTTAAAACTTGTCACTGTCCACTGACGGCTGTGGTGAACTTACGCACACGTGCTGGAAGGGTTACGTTGTAGTGTTTTGAGGTCTGTTGTTTCGTTTCTTTATTGTCTTCCTTTCTTTTTCTTTCTTTTTTTGTTGTTGCTGTTTTTATTTTGTTCACTCTCTTTCCTTCGTTCATTCTCTTTTTCTTGTGTCCCGTCTGTCTCTCTTTCTGTCTGTCTGTCTGTCTTTCTTTCTTTCTTTCTTTCTTTCTTTCTTTCTTTCTTTCTTTTTGCCTTTCTGTCTTTCTTTCTTTCTTCTAACATTCAAATGCGTTATTCTGGGGGTTGCGCGCCAATCTGTCTGTCTGACAGTGTGTGTGAGTTTAAGGGGGGTGGGGGGTTGGATGAGGGGAAGAGGATGAGGAGTGATCGATCTTTCCGCTCTATAATAGCTGTATTCGTTTCTTTAATACTGGTGTAGGGAGGGTGTATGTTGACTAAGGTTAGTCGTAAAATCATGAATGGAATCATCTGAAACAGATTTTCCCGCATTTTCAGCCAGTCGTAAGCGTAAAGTTAACCGAACCGCCACAAATTAATGTTTATCTAGGCGGGAGAACTCGCCAGCTCACAAAATCGATAGTGGTCAATTTAAGATATACGCCTTTTTTTGTTTGATTTTTTTTATATTTTTTTTTACCTCAGTTGCATTTTGATTCTGATTATGTTGCGTCATTGTAGGGGAAGGGCTCCTAATATGGACCACTTTTTGTTTCATGCTGATAACTAGCTTGTTTTCTTGCGAAGAAGTTTCATTTTGTGTTTGGTAGTCCTTCTCTCTTAGGTTAACCGTTAGGACTAATGAGAGTGAAATAGCTTTGATAGACATTCAGCAAAAATTGAATACAGAAAAAATCACAAATGGTCCATATTAGGAGCCTGGGCGCCTAATATGGACCAGTCAAGCGGCCTTCACGAATCACTGTAAAAAGCCCCCTATACTTCAAAATAACATGATACAACTTAGTGTACAAGTCAGACTAATTAAAATATGCTTTAGATTTTTCTGTTTGGGGTCGATGAGAGCATTATTCGAAGCACACCAGGAAACTAAAAAAGCTTATCAAAAACAGAGTGAAAATAAGTGAAATTATCAACTTCCACGAAAAGAAAACTTTTTGTTGTATTTTTTTTAAATCTCGAGGGCTAGTTATAGGTTATTTCCAGCAAGCTTCTTAATGAATTAATGAAAATAGCCTTTAGTTTTTATTTTCTTTGATTTGTTGAAGGTGGTCCATATAAGGGGACTCGCACATACTTTGAGATTTTGCTATTATTTTTTATTTGCAGGAGAAACTCGGGGTCAACACTGCTAAAATGTAACAAATACGGTCTTAGCTGTCATATATAGCAATTTTTGTGTGTTAAAAGCTTTGGCTGTAGACAGAAACGAGTCCGTTTTAGGCGGCAAATTTAGAGTGAACGCTGCCAAAAGTGAAAAAAGAGAAAAAAAACTAACGGTTTTGAGGTTTGTGTTTCTGCAACTGTTTTGACATGTGCAAGTTATCCAGAGAGGGTGAATACAGCGAATGAAATTGTTTTGAGCGCTCTAGCGCCGTTAGTTTGTCAGAACAGGAGGTGGTCCATATTAGGAGCCTTCCCCCTACATGAATGACGAAAAAAAGCCTCCGATGCTCAGTGAGCATTTGTGTTCAAATGTGCGTCATCCTAATTTCTCTGTGATCGATATTAACAACTCCTTGATGTTTTCCCTCGCTAACAGCACGGTGTGTCAACTGATTCCGTTCATACACACAAAATCAGGCAATTCTGCCACGTTTGGCCCGCGTGTGTTATCATGAGGATTACTAGCACCTTGGTACTTATCGTACACATATAGCCCAACCAATTAGCTACTTTATTCTTGCAATATCACAAAAGCGCGCTGCCCACACGACTTACCGCCACGTTTTCCCCCAAGCAAGTGCCGAAAATGAGGCTGTATGAACGGAAACATCCTGCGGACGAACGGAAACATCCGGTGTATGAACGGAATCAGTTGACACACCGTGAACAGGGTATGGTAAAGGGTATGTTTTCTGACTCTGTAAGCGTTCCATTCATAATGTTCAATACATTAACCGGGTTGCCAGTTACCTAGATGCCTGTTTAGAGAAAACATTATGCATGGTACAGTATATGTACGGCTCAATGCAAGCTGTTCTGCTCTGCGAGTAATCGATCGACGGTACGATTATGTCATTGCTGCATGACATAACGGTTAGTGTTAACGGATCTCACTTCGTGGAGGTCCTGCGTGTTGTGTCGATCGATAAATACGTATTGCAGTATGTTTTTCTCGTTGTTGGCTTTTATCGTGGTTTTGCTTTTTGGTTGTTTGGTGTGCAGTTAAGTTTAAATCTGTTCGGTAGCCTGGAACAGTTACAGTGGACCCACCCCCCCCCCCCCCCCTTTGTTTTTTTTCATGCGATTTATCAACGACAGATCGAGTGTGCCGGAAGAACAATTGTGTGTATGTGTGTGTGTGTGTGTGTGTGTGTGTGTGTGTGTGTGTGTGTGTGTGTGTGTGTGTGTGTGTGTGTGTGTGTGTTCAGTCTTGGAGTCTCTCAGCTAGACATGAGAGAGAGAGAGACATACAGAGCGAGAGACAAGACAAGACAAGACAAGACAAAATCTTTATTATCGAGGGTAATAGATAAGCAAGAATATTGAGAGAGAGAGAGAGAGAGAGAGAGAGAGAGAGAGAGAGACAAATACAGAGAGAGAGAGAGAGAGACAAATACAGAGAGAGAGAGAGAGAGAGACAAATACAGAGAGAGAGAGAGAGAGAGAGAGAGAGAGACAAATACAGAGAGAGAGAGAGAGACAAATACAGAGAGAGAGAGAGAGAGAGAGACAAATACAGAGAGAGAGAGAGAGAGAGAGAGACAAATACAGAGAGAGAGAGAGAGAGACAAATACAGAGAGAGAGACAAATACAGAGAGAGAGAGAGAGACAAATACAGAGAGAGAGAGAGAGAGAGACAAATACAGAGAGAGAGAGAGAGACAAATACAGAGAGAGAGAGAGAGAGAGAGACAAATACAGAGAGAGAGAGAGAGAGAGAGAAATACAGAGAGAGAGAGAGAGAGAGAGAGAGAAATACAGAGAAAGAGAGAGAGAGAGAGAGAGAGAGAGAGACAAATACAGAGAGAGAGAGAGAGAGAGAAATACAGAGAAAGAGAGAGAGAGAGAGAGAGAGAGAGACATACAGAGAGAGAGAGAGACATACAGAGAGAGAGAGAGAGAGACATACAGAGAGAGAGAGAGAGAGAGAGACAAATACAGAGAGAGAGAGAGAGACAAATACAGAGAGAGAGAGAGAGAGACAAATACAGAGAGAGAGAGAGAGAGAGACAAATACAGAGAGAGAGAGAGAGAGAGAGAGAGAGAGACAAATACAGAGAGAGAGAGAGAGAGACAAATACAGAGAGAGAGAGAGAGAGAGAGTAGACAGAGACAAATACAGAGACAGAGAGACACACAGAGAGAGGGCGAAATACAGAGAGAGAGACAGACAGACAGACAGATAGACATACATACAGAGAGAGAGAGAGAGAGAGAGAGAGACAGACAGACGGAGACAAAAACAGAGACAGGAACAGAGATCACAGACACTGAGAAATAAAAACACACAACAGTGACAAATTACACAACTCCTGGTCACACACAAACCAAACCAACCAGGCAGTGACCACAAGACAGTGAACATAACAACACACCCAGACAGACCAACAACGGCCACATTTCAACATCCCATAACGTTAGACCACAATGACCACAATAGGTCCAAATTGAGTAGCAAGCTCAAGCCGAACCAAAACGTGCGGTCTTTTTCACAACGAGGCTCTCGTCTCGGCCGTTACAACAATAATCCGGATTAAATTCAACGCTCGCACTGTGCCAAATGGTGGGTAATCATCAAAGTCAACTTTGAAACCATTTCCGGGGTTGTTACAAAACATTCGCATCTGAGTTAGTAAAGGTATAGAGGGCTTGTCACAGGTGCGTTGATTCATTTGTTATTTATGAACAGGGTGTTTCATTATTCATTTTGCCATACTGAACAGTGCTTGATGAATTGAGCCACTGGCGGAATGCCGGACTGCTTGACTGCCGGACTAAATGATTGAATGATTGATTGATTGATTGATTGGTTGATTGGTTGATTGAATAATTGATTGATTGATTGATTGATTGGTTGGTTGATTGAATGATTGATTGATTGATCGGTTGATTGATTGATTGGTTGATTGATTGATTGATTGATTGATTGATTAATTGATTGATTTATTGATTGATTGAGTGTGTTATTGATTGAGTGATTGATTAATTGATTGACCTTTTTATGGGTAATTGATTGATTGAATGATTGATTGATCGAATGGAATGATTGATTGAATAATTGATTGACTGATTGGCCTGTTCATGGGTAAGTATAAATGATACATGGCGGATTTAAGTTTGCATGCTTTGACACAACGCACGTTTTTGACAAAATTTGAATGCGCTTCACTGGCTACAAGATTCGCTAGTTCTACGCGTTTTTGAATATTTTCTTTCAAACATTTTCTTTCTTTAAGTGTGATACAATCTAAAGCGAATGCATTTTAGCCAATCATGAAGATTGTTATTAGGCGGTTCCGTTCACTATAAAAATTATCCCAACGTCAGCAAAACACCTTCTGCGTGAATACACAAATACGTTGTCAACATATTCCCGAGGATGTACGTAAAGTGCATTATCCTTACGGGAAGAAGAGGGACAATTTCGGTGAGGGCTTGTGGGGGGTTAGGGGTGGGGGAGGGTAAAGAAATATAGGGTGGTTGGGGGGTAATGGGGGGAGGGTAGGGGGTAGGGATGGTCGGAAACAGGGGCGGGGTAGGTCAAATTCCACCTGCATAACTTTAATTAATACGTTCTCTTTGTGATGTTCTGTCACGTCGACTTTGATTGGCATGTTCACTACCATCACATAAATTACTTACACGACAGATAACATGAAAGTACATGGGTGTTTACTAGTTACTTGCACATCCCGAATTTGCACTTTCCAACGCATTTTTCAAATATTATGACTGGAGTTTTATGAGTGAGATGAGAAACGAAGAAGCCTGTAGCTGTCTTCATTTTTTTTTCTCTCACGCCCCCCGGATTTGTAGGGCACGGTTTTGTTGGAGTGTATATGCTAGGTTATGTTGCTTGGATGTCTGAACGGCTGTTGTTCATTAAGGCTGTTGACCCCGATTTACTTGCGTCATCGTTTTTAATATACCTTGTAGTATGTTTTGACGGCGGGTGCAAGCGAAACAAAACAAAAGCAAACCATAGTTGATGTATATATAATACTGTTCAGAGAGGCTGTGTTGGAGTTAATTAACTCTCAGGTCTTTTATTTGTATTTTTTTGGTTTCACCAATAGGTTTCATTAGTTAAAACTGGAATGGATTTTGGTCGCTTTATTGGTGTGTGCAGATTTGTGCCTTTTTTTGTTTATTTATCCAATGAGCGTACTTTTTTGTTTAAGAAAGTTCTTTGTTTGTTTGTTTGTTTGTTTGTCTTTCTTTCTTTGTGCTTGCTTGGCGAGTTTTATTTTGTGTTGATTTCCTTTGCTTTGGTTTGGTTCATTATAGATTCTGTAGTTTAGTTGTTTTTAATTGTTTGGCACCAGACATAAGACACAGACATAATATATATATGACATGAAACATAAGGCATAAGACATGATTTATCACAAACATCTGCAGTACATTAGGAATGATTCTCACCATGACTTAACAATTCTTTCTCTCGTAGAACAAGATAACAATAGCAATGTACGCACCAGAAAACAGCTACATGAACACGTACTTTCGTCTCCACCATTACGCCCCGCGGGTTAGGGGGAAGAATTTACCCGATGCTCCCCAGCATGTCGTAAGAGGCGACTAACGGATTCTGTTTCTCTTTTTACCCTTGTTAAGTGTTTCTTGTATAGAATATAGTCCATTTTTGTAAAGATTTTAGTCAAGCAGTATGTAGGAAATGTTAAGTCCTTTGTACTGGAAACTTGCATTCTCCCAGTAAGGTAATATATATATTGTACTACGTTGCAAGCCCCTGGAGCAAATTTTTGATTAGTGCTTTTGTGAACAAGAAACAATTGACAAATGGCTCTATCCCATCTTCCCCCTTTCCCCGTCGTGATATATAACCCTTCGTGGTTGAAAACGACGTTAAACACCAAATAAAGAAAGAAAGAAAGAAAAGTCTCCATCAGCAAAAAACGTCTTTGTCAGTCCCTTGTTCCATTCTTGAAATTCTTTCTTTTGTTTTCAGAGACACTCCTTTCTCCAGCAACCCCCGACCCAAACTCAACACCACCGCTAACGGAAACCCACCCACCGACTTCAGCCGCCCACCACCCTCCACCATGGCGGAAACGTACAAGCAGTTCGACAAGACGCCCATCGTGGACACCTCGGACATCGTCATCAAGGGCTTCAAGGTCAGGGTCCGCGAGCTGGCTCTGGGCATCATCGCTATCGTCTGCCTGGTCGTCATCATCATCCTGGCGGCTCTCTTAGCCAGCGCCAAGAGCAGCAACGACGGAAACGTGATGCCGGGGACCAGTGCCCTCACAGGTGGAGGTGGGAGCTGCGCGGACTCGTGCATGACCCCGTCCTGTCTCCAGACCGCTGCCCACGTGACTGAGCTGGTCAACGCTACGGCGGCCAAGCCGTGCGACAACTTCTACACCTTCGCCTGCAGCAACTTCCCCAAGGTGTGTGTGTGTGTGTGTGTGTGTGTGTGTGTGTGTGTGTGTGTGTGTGTGTGTGTGTGTGTGTATGTGTGTGAGTTTGTGTGTGTGTGTGTGTGTGTATGTGTATGCGTGTGGGTGTGTGTGTGCGTGTGTGTGTGTGTGTGTTTGTGCGTGTGTGTTTGTGTGTGGGGTGTGTGTGTGGGGGGGGTGTTACAATGTACGCTCAGTGTGCTTTGTGCTTCGGTTGCTGTTGTTTTATCTTAGTTCATTATAATTTGTATGCTTTGTATGCTCGTTTAATTTGTGCTAGTTTGTTTTAGAATGCATTTGTAAACCGCCTGGAGCCAATTGATTGGACTCGCGCTATAGAAAAGTTGTTCATTATCATTATCATTATTAATTAAGGTGCACCCCCTGGACCCCACGGACAGCGAGATGACCACCTCCTTGCTCATCTACAACAAGAACCAGGAGAGGCTGCAGAAGCTGCTGGAGAAGACGACCTCAACCTCCTTGAGTCCTCACTACTGGGAGACCAAGATGAAGAACTTCTTCGCCTCCTGCAACGACCATTTTTACAAGATGCAGCAGCAGGGGACGCCGTTCCTGAACCGCGTGGTGGCGCCCTCTGGCGGGTGGTGGGCCCTGCAGGGAGACGACTCGTGGAACGGAGCGGGCTACAATTTCCAGCAGCAGCTGGAGAAGACCCACGTGGACTTCTGGACTGACGCCTTCTTCACCTTCTCCATCATCACCGACTGGCTGGACTGGAAAAAGAGCACCATTCAGGTAAGTTGGGAGGGGGTGAGGGTGTTGTGTGTGTAGGGGGGGGAGGAGGGAGAGAGTGGCGGAGGAGATAAAAGGATGGGAGAGAGAGAGGGACAGAGATAGAGAGTGGGAGACACGAGAGAGAAAGAGAGAGGGACAGAGGTAGAAAGTGGGAGACACGAGAGAGAGAGAGAGAGAGAGAGAGAGAGAGAGAGGGGAGGGGGGGGGGGGGTGGACAGGGTGAGAGAGAGAGAGGGGAGGTGGTGGTGGAGGAGAGAGGGAGAGAGATGGTGGAGTAGAGGAGGAAAAGAGGGGGAGGAGGGAGAGAGAGTCTGTCTGTCTGTCTGTCTGTCTGTCTGTCTGTCTGTCTGTCTGTCTGTCTGTCTGTCTGTCTGTTTGTCTGTCTGTCTGTCTGTCTGTCTGTTTGTGACTAAGCTTGTGTTCCTGCCTCAGTATGTCTGTCTTTTTCTTTTCACGATCGTACGGTCTGAATCCCCCCCTGCCAGACCCCCCCCCCCCACCCTCACCCTTTACCACCCTTTATTTTATTAAGGAGATTTCTATAGCGCATAACTAAAAGCACTTTCCTTACTGGAGCAGGAGTTTGCATTTGACAAGTTCAAACACACACACTCAAACAACAAGAGCTCAAAACAAAATATTTACGAAGACTTTTGCCTGCGTACTTGGTACAGTACTGGTAAAATGAGCATAAACAAAGCTGCTTCCGGTCTATTTGAAGAGACACGAGGATCCCTTAGTGAATCGGTGTCAAAAAAGGTTCACTGAGAGAAAAGAAAAAGCTCGAATAA
>NC_090251.1:13355174-13360174 GCF_037325665.1 Littorina saxatilis
ATGACTAAAAGCCCCAGGGGCTCTGTGCACCTGGATTTGACAAGTTCAGTACCTTTAAAAGTTGCGAGTTATTTAAAAGTGAATGAGGCATAACTTGAAATCGTGTTTGTTGATTTATGAAGGGTTCTTCACTTTGTAAAGCCTCCGTGTTTCTAACAGTAGACAAAAGTTTAAAAAAACAATGCGTAATGTCATCAAAACTTGAAGGTTTTGTTTTAAGTTTAGAGTTTTGCAAAAGTGAGTTGATTTCGAAAGTGATGTGAAGTGGTCATTTCTTTGTAAAGTCCTATTGATTCTAATGGGAGACGACAGTGAGAAAAATCTGCGTAATTATATCCGAGTCATCAAAGTTTTGTTAAAAGTTTCGAGTTAGGCAAAACTGGTGAGTGAGGCCGGACTTGAAATCGTGTTTGTTGATTTATGAATTGATGTCAAGGGTTCTGTGCATTGTGAAACCTTCTTGATTCTAAGACTGGAGAATTATTCACACACAAACACACACACACACACACACACACACACACACACACACACACACACACACACACACACACACACACACACACACACACATACAATAAATTTGTGGAAGTATCTATAGCTTATTGGTAAAAGCGGCATCTCTAACTTGGTACAAAACTTATTCAGAACAACACAAAGAACGAATACTTTATTCTAACATTAATGTCTCACTGCCAATTTTCATTGAAGGGCCATATCAGGGCGGTGCTGCTTTGACATATAACGTGCGCCACACACAAGACAGAAGTCGCAGCACAGGCTTCATGTCTCACCCAGTCACATTATTCTGACACCGGACCAACCAGTCCTAGCACTAACCCCATAATGCCAGACGCCAGGCGGAGCAGCCACTAGATTGCCAATTTTAAAGTCTTAGGTATGACTCGGCCGGGGTTCGAACCCACGACCTACCGATCACGGGGCGGACGCCTTACCACTAGGCCAACCGTGCCGGTTTCATTAGATTCTGTTTGGAGTTGTGCAATAATAGTGTTACACATGCCCTCGAAGCGAATGTAGAGAATATAGGCTCACGCTTGGTTTAAACAGTCTTTATTCCACAATTCATTGATAATTCAACATAATACATGTTAAGGATCAACAACAAGCTCAAGCTTAATAATAATAATAATAATAATAATGGACATTTGCTATAGCGCATAATCATATATATATATGCTCAATGCGCTTTACATATTAATTTCTGCCGTGTGAGATGGAATTTTTTACACAATATGTCACGCATTCACATCGGCCAGCAAACCTCAAGCCTATTAGGGCGAGCATTCACCTTTCACGGCCTTTATTCCAAGTCACGCGGGTATTTGGTGGACATTTTTTATCTATGCCTATACAATTTTGCCAGGAAAGACCCTTTTGTCAATCGTGGGATCTTTAACGTGCACACCCCAATGTAGTGTACACGAAGGGACCTCGGTTTTTCGTCTCATCCGAAAGACTATCGTGGTGACCCACGGTTGGAACAGAGCGAAGTCGTGACATAAACGAGTATTCCGCAGCTGGGAACGAAACATCAGAAGTGGTGTAACTGATACCACGTGTAAATAATAGCACTATAGGGATTACAAAGCAAAATGATTGTTGAATAAGCGGCAGCCACCTACATTTTGAAAACAGGAACCAAGCATATAGGTGTACTGGACGAACAGAAGGCCAAGGAAGTCCTGACAGTACAGTGTACATTTGAACCCGTTTTTGAAGATTATCCCTCTCTCACCCCCCCCCCCCCTCCCAGTCACCGAAGACCCTGCACCCCCTCCCCGCCTCTTTTTAAGTTCCCCTTGTTTTAGACCCGAATTTAGGGCGGGGATGTAGCGCGCTGGATTTGTATCCAGTTGGCCGCTGTCAGCGTGAGTTCGTCCCCACGTTCGGCGAGAGATTTATTTCTCAGAGTCAACTTTGTGTGCAGACTCTCCTCGGTGTCCGAACACCCCCGTGTGCACACGCAAGCACAAGACCAAGTGCGCACGAAAAAGATCCTGTAATCCATGTCAGAGTTCGGTGGGTTACAGAAATACGAAAATACCCAGCATGCTTCCTCCGAAAGCGGCGTATGGCTGCCTAAATGGCGGGGTAAAAACGGTCATACACGTAAAAGCCGTGGGAGTTTCAGCCCATGAACGAACAAACAAACAAACAAGACCCGAATTTTTCAGAGTTTAAAATTCGTGTTCAGAATCTTTGTTGAAGTCTTTATTTAGTTACCTCCATTTTTATACTCCCTCCCTGTTTTGACCTGATTTTCTCCGGTATTTTTTGACACCTTGAAAGGGGGTTCCATTGCCGGGCCGGGAACAACACGTCACAAATGCTGAAAGTAGTATCACGTGCGCAAATTGGCGACGTGGAGAACAAAGCACAAACGATGACTGGATAAGTGGCAGTCATATATATTATAATAGCAGCTCCTCGGAGAAGAGAGAGCTTTTCAGGATATAGTGGTTTGTATAGGTATAATTTGAAGACTGTGGTTAGTAATTATTGTTATGCAAATTTGACACTATTTCTTCTTGTTGTGCGACACCGGATGTTTAAGACTGCAGATTGTTTTACGTATTTAATACAGATATTCGACTACTCGTATATATATATATATATACAAAGAGTTTATCTGCAATTCACGAGTGAAAAAAAGTACACACAGTTGTGTAGGAGCAGCTATGCACAATAAAGCATGCACGCACACACACACACAGACAGACATGGACAATTAGACACAGACACACACATACACAGATACACACACACACACACACGCACACACACACACACGCACACACACACACATGCGCGCACACACACACACACACTGACGCACACACACACACACACTGACGCACACACACACACACACACACACACACACACACACACACGCACGCACGCACTGACAGACACCTTGCATTCATACTTCTCTTTGTTTGAGAGCGTTATCATAGTATACATTTCTTTGCCAGATTAGTCATGCATCCGATACCCAAAATTAGGTATTTTGCGGTTAAGTCAAGCGTAGGTCTGTCAATAAAATAGATTGTTATATCCAATACCAATTGAGCCAGTCTTTTGACAAAATGCCAGACGCGGAAAACCATAATTTGCACTGCCAGTTTGCTTAACAGGGCAACCCCCCCCCCCCTCCCCCCGATACATATTTTACTTAGAACACGTTGCTTTTATGTTGTTGTTACTTTTAAAACGAAATTTAAAAGCTTAGCTTGTTGTGCTCCATGTTCCTTATTTCATGTATGCGGTAATAGTACCAATGGAATTTACTGAATAAACTTGTTTAAACCAAAACGAAATTTACATTCCAATGCACACCCAACAATTAAAAATGGCCAATTTAGGGCAGAGTTAAAGTTGTTCAGGGTCAAATCTGAGCGTTTCAGTTACCATAAATCGTGTCTGCCTGGGACCCCTTTATTTTGTCCGGGACAACTTGGTCGAAGACACGAATTAGAACTGGTAGGACGTTTGAAAATAAGTATGTTTGAAAGAGAAAGAACAGACAATCGCTCGCAAGTATGCACGCACAAACACACTCACACACACACACAGACAGAGACACAGTCTGAACTGAAGTCTGAAAGTTTTAATGAGTAGGCCTTGGGCCCTTTTTATGGAGATGAGCACATCTCAAGCACCAGCATACAAATGCACATAGTAAACAAAAACAAGAACCTCCTACTCATTATATATAATCCTATTCCAATAATTCCGGTGTGCTTTTCACACACTTGCGCGTACATGGGTGTTTGTGTTTGCGTGTGGTCATATGAATGGTGTGTGTCTGTGAGTGTATGCTTACGAGCGCGTGTATGCCTACGGGAGATAGAGACACAGAGATAGGGAGACACAGACACATGGACACACACACACACACACACACACACACACACACACACACGCGCGCGCGCGCAAACACACACACACACACACTGGCACGCACGCACGCGCGCACACACACACACACACACACACACACACACACACACACACACACGCACTCGTCCCATTTTAACTAAATATCTCATCTATTGCAACAGTAGTAACGGTCATTCAACTGGCTAAATTAGTCTTGCCGAATTCTTTCCACTCTTGACGATGAAAGCTTATTATTTTGCAAGTCCGCAATTAGATATTTGCCTAGGAATTAGCCTACATTGAACGGCATGCCTCACGATAACTCAATTCTTACGTATATACGCTAAGGAAAAGAATTAGAATAAGAAATCTTGCTTCGGTGACATTGTTCACTTCCGTTGACTCCAGCGGCACTCCAAGCTAGCGTCATTTCTTTTCATGAGAATTACCACAAGTTACACAACTCTCGAAGCATTGTCGCAATCAAAGGAAATACCTTAATTGCGAGTTGCGTACCTTGGCTGCTGATTTGTCATTGTGGTCCTGCCGCGATTTGAATGGAGGCTCGCTTCCGTGCCTGCCAATTTGCGGACTATTCAGTGAGAGAGGATTGTCGTTCGTTTGGCTGTACGATACAGCCCCCTTTTAAGACTCCTCTGCATAAGAACCCACCCCCCATTTATAATCAAACCCTTGCTTTGTCAGACATTCAGATCATAGCTTCTTAAAATGTTCGGCCCGCCACCCCCCCCCCCCCCCCAACCCCCCACGTATTTTCCTCTCCCAGTGTTTCGACTCCCGTCTTTTTGTCAGAGCGGCAAATTGTATGCTCATAGCATCCTCTAGTCTATGTCAACTTTAAGGCTTGATTTTCTCAGATTTTTTTGTCGAGGTCTCATACAAAGAGATTTGTACTGGGATTTTTCAGGACCTCAATTGTATTCATGGCACGGCATAGGAATGTCATGTCACGGCGGTTGGAGGGGGTGAGACGAGTCGTTGATGTTTCCTTCATTAGTGTGCTTAGCAGTGAAAAGACGATTTGAGCCACGAAGGAGCATTACAGTCTGTTAAAGGCGTGTACTGTAAGCTTA
>NC_090251.1:13365174-13378780 GCF_037325665.1 Littorina saxatilis
TGATGACGTCATATCCGGCTTTTCGTGAAAGTTGAGGCGGCACTGTCACGCCCTCATTTTTCAACCAAATTGGTTGAAATTTTGGTCAAGTAATCTTCGACGAAGCCCGGACTTCGGTATTGCATTTCAGCTTGGTGGCTTAAAAATTAATTAATGACTTTGGTCATTAAAAATCTGAAAATTGTAAAAAAAAAAAAAAAATTTATAAAACGATCCAAATTTACGTTTATCTTATTTTCCATCATTTGATGATTCCAAAAACATATAAATATGTTATATTTGGATTAAAAACAAGCTCTGAAAATTAAATATATAAAAATTATTATCAAAATTAAATTTTTGAAATCAATTTAAAAACACTTTCCTCTTATTCCTTGTCGGTTCCTGATTCCAAAAACATATAGATATGATATGTTTGGATTAAAAACACGCTCAGAAAGTTAAAACAAAGAGAGGTACAGAAAAGCGTGCTATCCTTCTTAGCGCAACTACTACCCCGCTCTTCTTGTCAATTTCACTGCCTTTGCCATGAGCGGTGGACTGACGATGCTACGAGTATACGGTCTTGCTGAAAAATGGCATTGCGTTCAGTTTCATTCTGTGAGTTCGACAACTACTTGACTAAATATTGTATTTTCGCCTTACGCGACTTGTTTACTTTGACATTGTTATTATTGCGTATAAATGTTACGACCTACATCTCCGCTTTGTGACGTTTTTGTTGTTTTTGTTACAATCTGTGCTGCAAAACAAAAACGCAGAAAAACATGTTAAACGTTTAACAATTATAACGCTTCAGCTCTCTTCACTACGGGGTCTTCGCTCTACTTATCACAATCATGTTTATGTTATGGATTTATAGCTGTATTTGTTTTCTTTGTTTCCGTCACACTTTTGCGCTTGAAAGACGAAAGGCTGGAAAATATCTCCACACAATTGAAATAATGACGTTTCAATCGTGCAATTGTCAACGCTGTATTCGCTCTACTTTTTACAGGTTTGTTCCTTATGTTACGGCTCTTGTGTAAGACGCTGTGCGCTAGTTTATGACTTATGACACTGTACGTACGAATAACATTACACATTCAAAGTTCGTTCTGGCACTAAGGCACTGGCCGTCACGCCTCGACTGGTATGACCTGTTTAAAGTTCATCAAACCTATAAGACTTCTAATTTAGCATACGTTCGCCTACATGAGTAAAACGTTGAAACGCTTGTCAGAAATGAAGAAGATCGATTTCACGGATTATATAATGCATACCTGGGTTAGTTAATACAAAGTGGAAAGGAAAGAATAACAAACGGACAAACAAATACACAAACAAAAACCATTAGTGATTTACACATGCATCCGATCATCTATGCAAATACTTACGTTTATGCAACGCACAGATGCAGACGGAGATACACAAAAACACACAGGCACAGGCACACATACACTCAAACAGAGAGTGAGCGAGAGAGAGAGAGAGAAACACAGAGAGAGAGAGAGAGAGAGAGAGAGAGAGAGAGAGAGAGAGAGAGAGAGAGAGAGAGAGAGATAGAGAGAGCGAGAGAGAGAGAGAGAGAGAGAGAGATAGCGAGAGAGAGAGAGAGAGAGATAGAGAGATAGAGAGCGAAAGAGAGAGAGAGAGAGAGAGAGAGAGAGAGAGAGAGAGAGAGAGAGAGAGAGAGAGAGAGAGAGAGAGAGAGAGAGAGTGTGTGCTGTGTGCGTGTATGTGTGACCTTTTTAGCTTTTGCTTTTTTACGTGTATTTTTTTGTTATGTTTCCTCGTTTTCTTTTTCTTTTTATCCCAAACACCAGTTTACGTCTGTATTTATGTTCTTGTTTTTCCGCTATGGGTTACGCATCAGTTGATCGAGGTAGACTAGCTCCACGACTTGTGGACACGCGATATGTTGTTAATCTTCACTCACTGATATCTATTACAGCTGACTCAGAGAGACACGATTTGAAAATATCTACTAAGATCATGTTCCTCCGCTCACGCACCAACCATAACAAATCTGAATAGAATTTTAGACTCTGAGCAGAATCAAGACTTCTTATTTTCTTATTTTCTTCATTTCTGTATTGATGTAATTGATATTATTATTTACTTCGTGACAAAACAGAAGCTAGTACCAAACAAAGACAAGTCGCCGAGCATAAAACACATCTCAGTTGTTGGACAAAAATCCATACCACATTTTCCTTTTTAGATGGGGAAGGGGGTGGGGGGTGTCAATAATCTGGTTACAAATTGAATTGAAAAACCAACAAGCACATTATATTCAAAAGAACCAGTTAGAAATCACCTATCACGTTATAGAGTAAACTACTGAACCGATGTTTATGAAATTTTACATGAGAGTTCCTGGGTATGATATCCCCAGACGTTTTTTTCATTTTTTCGATAAATGTCTTTGATGACGTCATATCTGGCTTTTTGTAAAAGTTGAGGCGGTACTGTCACACCCTCATTTTTCAATAAAATTGATTGAAATGTTGGCCAAGCAATCTTCGACGAAGGCCGGACTTCGGTATTGCATTTCAGTTTGGTGGCTTAAAAATTAATTAATGACTTAAATTAAATTTTGTTTTAAATAAAACGATCCAAATTTACGTTCATCTTATTCTTCATCATTTCCTGATTTAAAAAAACATATAAATATGTTATATTCGGATTAAAAACAAGCTCTGAAAATTAAAAATATAAACATTGTGATCAAAATTAAATGTCCGAAATCGATTTAAAAACAATTCCATCTTATTTCTTGTCGGTTCCTGATTCCAAACACATATAGATATGATATGTTTGGATTAAAAACACGCTCAGAAAGTTAAAACGAAGAGAGGTACAGAAAAGCGTACTATGCAGCACAGCGAAACCACTACCGCGCTAAACAGGCTCGTCAGTTTCACTGCGTTTTGCACGAGCGGCGGACTACGGTCATTGTGAAAAAATGCAGTGCGTTCAGTTTCATTCCGTGAGTTCCACAGCTTGACTAAATGTTGTTATTTCGCCTTACGCGACTTGTTTTAAGACTTTCTGTTCAATAACTTTGTCAATGTACCTGCATTTTAAGGCTCCATCCCCCCTGTTTACCCCTGCCCCCTCCCCGATTTCAGTTCCCTACCGCTCCCCCCTCCAACTCCCCCTCCCACATACACACACACATACACACACACACACACACACACACACACACACACACACACACACACACACACACACACACACACACCCCTTTTAAGATGCTATTTTCTCAGACTTTTTGTTCATTAACTTTGTAAATGTTCCAGAATTTTAATGCTCCCCCCCCCCCCCCCCATGTTTACCCTGCCCCCTCCCCGATTTCGGATCCCTTACGCTTCCCCCCCCCCCCCCTAACCCCCCCCACCCCCTTGTTAAGATGCTGTTTTATCAGACTTTTTGTTCATAACCTTTGTAAATTTACCGGCATTTTAAGGCTCCCTTCTTTTTCTTTTTCTTTTTCTTTTTAGACCGGATTTTCTCCCCAAAACATAAGGGTCTTTAACTGGGAGTTTCTCCTGTAAACACTCTGGCTTTTACCTGTTTTTGGGTAAACAGCTGAAAGGAATTCGTATCTATCAGCTGAGGCGGAACTATCACGCTTGAATGACAAAGCGTGAATGACTAAGGTCCGCCAGTACCACGGGGAGAGATGACCCATTGTGACGATAAATCACGCTTCACTGAACCTGAACGGACTGTTTTGATAGGGGAGCAAAACCGAAGCGCGTCACCGCTTTAGTACTGCGACGGTTTTGTCGATATCGTCGTTCGTGTTGTCAGTACCAGTCATGAAACTGTTCACGTGCGTGTAGTAACTGCGTTGGTACGTGTGTACCAGGAATCAGGACTGATCAGGAACACACAGTATTTCCTTTCCTTATGCGATGAAACCTCTGTTTGAAAACCACCTTGTTTTCAAAGATGTTCTCTTCATAGCATCTCTAACTTCATCAATGTAAATCAGGAACACACAGCATTTTTTTTCCGTATGCAATGAAATCTCTATTTTAAGACCATTCGGTTTTGGGGGTTTTTCAAAGTTGTTTTTTCATATCATCTCTTGTTTTTCCCAAGTAAATCAGGAGCACACAGTATTTGTTTCCTTATACAACGACATCTCTGTTGTAAGACCATTTGTTTTCAGACCCTTCTTTTTTTTCTTTTTTTTTCTTTTTCACACGGAAGTTTTTTACTCATGCCAAATGTTTCATTACACAAAGAGTTTGTCTCTGAAATAGTGAAAACTGTGATTTTTTTTGATTTTTTAAATTTTATTTCACTTCACCTCATCTCGACTTATACAGTACTCACAATCTTCTAATGTACATTTCATTTTCCAATATACTATTCAAATCGTATCTATCACCATACTTATATTTACTAATACACATTTTTGAAATCAAAATAATTTTTAGACCCTTCTATTCATGTTATTGTTTTTGTATAAGAACACCTTGTTTTCAAAGTTGTTCTTCTTCATAGCATCTCTAACTTTACCAATATTAATCAGGAGCACACTAATCCAAAAACAAAGAGACTGCCAACGTTCCAAAATTCAGAATCAAAAAACAAGAAAGGTAGGTTGTTGGAACGTTTGTTATTGACAAAACAATACATTCACAGATATTTCGACCCAACGGTCTTTTAAGTGAACAGACAAACAAAATATTCACACGAAACTTGTCTTGATAGTTCTATCAGCTTACGTCCACCATTCGCTCGGCTTCCTGACGAGTGGACGTAAACCGATAAAACTATCAAGATAAGTTTCGTGTGAATATTTGTTTGTCTGTTCACTTAAAAGACCGTTGGGTCGAAATATCTGTGAATGTATTGGTTTAAACAAAATTTTATTCAGAATTTTTTCGCATGAACAGTTCCAAACACACAGCTAGGACACGCACTCAAGCAAATGCTTATATCACGTGACCAGAACAATACTAAATTACACACATTTTCGTAATGGTGGACATAACAACAATAAACCAGAAGAACAAATTGAAAGAATGGGGATGGGGAGCTAAATAGGAACAAAAGAATCTACAGAAGATAAAAAAGAAAAGGGAGGGAGAGGGGGAAGAAGGTACTAACAACCACAAGGAGAGACTAGGACGAAAGCGCATAGGAAGAGAGCATCAAGTCTAAGACATGCAACATGTAAATTCAAGTAAATGTAACAATTTTGTATGGAAGGCAGTAATTCGTTAACATATAAAATACGAGACAAACGATAATAATCATTACTTATACGCTGCTTATGTAATCAAATACGATAACACAGAGAGAGGCAGTGTGGATGTATTGCTTTGTCAATAGCAAACGTTCCAACAACCTACCTTTCTTGGTTTTTTTATTCAGGAGCACACAGCATTTCTTTTCCTTATGCAATGAAATCTCTGGTTTAAGCTTAAAGACCATCCGTTTTCAGATCCCCTCTGTCTTCAAACCGCCTTGTTTTCAAATTGTTCCTCTTCATAACATCTCTAGATTTACCCATGTGATGATAAGGCCAAAAAAAAAAAATTGTCTGTTTCTGGTAACATGGCTAAAAAAAATAGGGTCGGTAGGTCGGGATTTTTTTTTTTTTTTTTTTTTTTTTTTTTTTTTTACCCCCAAATGTAGACCAATAAAATTAACTTTAAAAATCGCGCAAAGAGACTGGATTCACTATACATAGAGACAAGACACTCAACACATTTACAAATCGTCAGCGGACTTTCGTTTTCACACGTTTTTGTTGTTCATTTTCTCACCCTGTCCTTTACCACCAAAAAATAAATAAAAATTTTTGAGTTTGGAAAAAAAAAGTTTAGGGTCGGCGCCGAAATTTAGGGTCGGTCGGGTGACCAGAAACAGACAATTTTTTTTTTTTTGGCCTAAGGCTCTTTTCTTCATAAAAACCTCTTTTTTAACCTGAGGTTTCTCTGCACTTGATATGCCTCTGACGAACGAGAAACAATTGCCCGTTCAAATTTAATTTCATTCTTAGTTCACTGTTGACGGGCGCAGTCGGTGGTGGTAAGACGTCGGCCTTCTAATCGGGAGGTCGTGAGTTCGAATCCCGGTCGCTGTCGCCTGGTGGGTTAAGAGTGGAGGATTTTCCGATCTCCCAGGTCAACTTATGTGCAGACCTGCTTGTGACTTAATTAACCCCCTTCGTGTGTACACGCAAGCACAAGACCAAGTGCGCACGGAAAAGATCCTGTAATCTATGTCAGAGTTCGATGGGTTATAGAAACACGAAAATACCCAGCATGCCTCCCGCGAAATCGGCGTATGCTGCCTGAATGACGGGGTAAAAACGGTCATACATGTAAAAATCCACTCGAGCTAAAAACATGAGTGAACGTGGGAGTCTAAGCCCATGAACAAAGAAGAAGAATAAGAAGAAGAACCTTTGACCCCGCGACCCACCCTGAACAGAAAAACAGAAGAAACTAGACCAACTCCGGAAATAACTGTATGGGTTGTGAAAGAGTGAGTTCCCTTGCTTTTGCTCGGACAAATATTGACGTGTGGTTCCTGTACACGTGTTTGAAACACACCCTCTCACTTGTGACTGGCCTGTAAGTGACATTATTTCCCACGTGACATTATTCCACACGTGATATTACTTCCTGCGCACGTGACATTGTAGGCCAGTCACTGGCGCGGATGTGCCTGTCTCAAACACGTGTACAGGAACCACATGTTGATATTTGTTCAAGAAAAAGCAAGGGTACTAACTCTTTCATAACCCATACAAACTCGAGTTATTTCCGAAAATCGTCTATCGCCTTCAAATTCCAAACCATTCATTGGTAAGCTCCTAGTCCCGCGAGAAGAAAAAAAAACCTCCTCAATTCCACACATATTTTTAATTTACAAACAGCGCCATCCCTTCTACCTTCTAACCACAGGAGCTTGTATCAAATCGCCGGTCGATCAATATTTACAGTCTACTACTACTATATACCACTACTATATACTACATATAGTAGTAGTATATAGTAGTAGTAGACTGTAATTAATGATCGACCGGCGATTTGATACAAGCTCCTGTGCTTCTAACAGCACTACCCCACAGTGACTACTCGTAAAAAGACATGTTGGTTTATACTGTTGCTATCGTTGTTGTTGTGTTTGTCTGTTTGTTGATGTTTAACAAAACGTATGTTTTTTAAACATTGTTGACAGGTAGATTTACATGTGTAAGACACATATCGATGGAATCAATTCATATTAATGGACTATACAGTGTTTCTAATTTGAATTATTTACAAGAGCCAGAACACGAACAATAACAACACTTTAGTGTCAATTAAAACGAGTACATTAAAATGGAAATTCGCCTTCGACGCCTCCGCCTGCCTCAGTTAACGATTGACGACACACGTTTTAGTCAGATTTAATTTGACATAAGAATAAGACAAAAATGCTATAGTTCTAATCACTGATTGTGCAGGTGTATGTTTTGTGGTTGCACATGTTTTCATGCAAGTTCTTTTTCTTCTTTTTTTTCAGATCGACTTGTCTGGAATTGGTATCCCGTACGGCTATTTCGTTGGAACTAATGACGAGTACTTGAAGGTGAGTGATGAGAGTTATTCACGTCGTTTTTGCTGGCTCCAATGTAGGGTCTCTCTCTCTCTCGCTCTCTTCCTCTCTCTCTCTCTCTCTCTCTCTCTCTCTCTCTCTCTCTCTCTCTCTTCCTCTCTCTCTCTCTCTCTCTCTCTCTCTCTCTCTCTCTTTCTCTCTCTCTCTGTCGCCCGCTCTCTCTCTCTCTCTCTGTCATTCTCTCTGTCATTCTCTCTGTCACACTCTCTCTCTCTCTTTCTCTATCTCTCTGTCTATGTCTCTCTCTCTCTTTCTCTCTGTCGCCCGCTCTCTCTCTCTCTCTCTGTCTCTCTCTCTCTCTGTCGCTCTCTCTCTCTCTGTCGCTTTCTCTCTCTCTTTCTCTATCTCTCTGTCTCTGTCTCTCTCTTTCTCTCTGTCGCCCGCTCTCTTTCTCTCTGTCGCCCTCTCTCTCTCTCTCTCTCTCTCTCTCTCTCTCTCTCTCTCTCTCTCTCTCTCTCTCTCTCTCTCTCTCTCTCTCTCACTCATTCAATCGGAACTTTTTAACTTTGACTACAAATGTGCGATAAAGTCACACTCCTGCTCGTGAAAGCAGTTCGCTTCACCATCTCAGATCTGGTCCGGCCTTTACATGGGAAAAAACATACTCCACTTGAACACTTACCAAGACATCAACACCCTGACTTCTTGACGAAGAGAGTGAGCATCAGGGGCGGATCACATCATTTTAAGGGGGGGGGGGGGGGGGGGGGGGGTTCCACATTTCTTTTAGCGACAATTCGACAACGCGAAGCGTTTAGTTGAGGGCGCGAAGCGTTCGAACCTCCTAGGCTAGGGGGGTCCGGGGGCATGCTCCCCCTGAAAATGTTGATAAAAACAAGGAAAATGAAGCAATCTGGTGCAATCTGAGAAGAAGAAGAAGAAGAAGAAGAAGAAGAAGAAGAAGAAGAAGAAGAAGAAGAAGAAGAAGAAGGATCAAAACAAGGGCAATTGACCGATCTGGTGCATCCTGAGCAAACAAATCGCTGACTATTTTTCAAAATCGTCACGTAGAAGACAAAGGCCGTGTCCTGGGGGGTTCGGGGACATCCTCCCCACCCCCCCCCGAAAAAGGTTGATAAAAATCAAGGAAAATGGAGCAATCTGGTGCAATCTGAGCCATGAGGTTTTGTTTATTTTCAATTTGTTAAAATATATTTTTTGTTTGTTTTCTCTTTTTTTCTTCTTTTGTCAGTTTAGGAAGGGGGGGGGGGGAGGGGGGATCCAGAAACCCCCCTTGGATTCGCCCCTGAGCATTATGTGTTGAATTACTTTTGAAAGATTTTGTGTCAGAATTAGTTTCGTAAATTGGCATCCGTGTCACATACATCAAATATTCCACATACACAAAAAGCTGGTCTGTCAACAAGCCACCAAACATCTTATATTGTCTGTCTGTCCAATGTAGGGTTAATAGTTGTGCTAGCGATGTGTAACAGGAGCAAAATGACTAATGGGTTTTGAATGTTAACTGCTGATGGTGTTAACGCTTGTGCTGACCTTGGTTAACAGGAGCTGACTGACTACAAGAAGTTCATGCGCACCGTGGGGGGCTACCTACTCCGGGACGCCAAGCTCAACATCACTGCCGCGGAGAAGAACTACCGCCTGGAGACCTTCGTCAACGACGCCTTTATGGTGGAGTCACAGCTTGCCGGGGTAGGTGCTTTCTTGTGTGTGTGGGGGGGGGGAGTGTGCGTGTGCCTGTGTGTGTGTGTGGGGTGGGGGTGCGCGGGTGTGTGCGTGTGTGTGTGGGGTGTGTGCGTGTGTGTGTGGGGTGTGTGTGTGTGTGTGTGTGTGTGTGTGTGTGTGTGTGTGTGTGTGTGTGTGTGTGTGTGACCTCCGTTGCATGCAGGCTGCTTCAACCCTTTCTATTTGGCCAACCCCCCCCCCCCCCACGTTTTTGTCAGACTGGTTTAGGTCTTAACAGGGAGGTTCCCCTGTACTGACTTTCATATTTCCATTATCCCTTACCTGGGAAAGCTAGCGGCAACACGAGTCGTTCTATCCGGGGGAGGAATGGCGGGGGAGGGGATAGTGCATAATGTATCAACCACCCGCAGTCACGGGTCTGCTGGTAGAACGACAGAGGTCTTTAACATGCAACGGGGGTGACACGGGGGTGGGACATGGATGCAGTTTCTGAGTCATCGCATAACTTATCGACCCGTGTCCGTCCCGGCCTGGATTCCAACCTGTGACCAGAGAATCACAATACCAATGGAGCTACAGGGGAACCCCCCTTTTAAGACCTCACAATCTGAGAAAAGATCAGGTCTTAAAAAGGAGGGACTCGTCTTAAAATGGGGGTAATTTTACAGAGGTTCTGAACACAAAGTCTGGGAAAACAAGGTCTTAAAAAGGAGGGAGTCTTAAAATGGGGGTAATTTTACAGAGGTTCTGAACACAAAGTCTGGGAAAACAAGGTCTTAAAAAGGAGGGAGTCTTCTTCTTCTTCTGCGTTCGTGGGCTGAAACTCCCACGTACACTACGTGTTTTTTGCACGAGTGGAATTTTACGTGTATGACCGTTTTTACCCCGCCATTTAGGCAGCCATGCGCCGATTTCGGGGGAAGCATGCTGGGTATTTTCGTGTTTCTATAACCCACCGAACTCTGACATGGATTACAGGATCTTTTTCGTGCGCACTTGGGTCTTGTGCTTGCGTGTACACACGGGGGTGTTCGGACACCGAGGAGAGTCTGCACACAAAGTTGACTCTGAGAAATAAATCTCTCGCCGAACGTGGGGACGAACTCACGCTGACAGCGGCCAACTGGATACAAATCCAGCGCGCTACCGACTGAGCTACATCCCCGCCCATAGAGAGTCTTCAATTGGGGGGTCTTAAAAGGGGGGGGGGGGGGGGGGTCTCACTGTACCCCGTCTTGATGTTGTTCTGTGTTGAGGTTAAAATTGTGTTGTGAATGCATGTGTCCACAGATGAAACTGTTTGCACAGATAGTTGATGTCAAAAAAAAAAACTCTCATGTAAAAATAAATGTGAATTCTGATGAAACTTGTTTACGAATTGAATTCCCTGACTGCCACAATTCGTGTTAGGTATACGTACTTTGGTATAGTCGAGAAATCAATCCTATGACAAGGGAAACAACCGATGAACATTTCGCTTTGATTGGCAGCAAGATGATTGCCTCCCCTGGAGACTATTTTCTCAGTTTTAGTGCATATGTTTCGAGACAGGGACTGTATGTTTTTCTTTTTTTATATATGCATAATTTTTTTTTAACTAAATTTTTTCATGCAGTCAAGGGTTTAATATATTTTTTGTAAAGGGTTTTGTGAAATAAGTGTGTTGACAACATTGACAACAAATAATTATTTTCATACCAATGGGTTTGTCTTCAGTTCAAGTCGATCGCAGAGGCCACACAGAATCCTCACGCGTCGGACAAACGCCTGACGCTGACCGACCTCAACAACTTGTCAGGAGGAGCGGTAAGTCACGCGGTCTTAACTCCGAAAGTCTTAAGTTCAAGGATATAAGTATGGCCAGCCGTTTTGGCCAACGGGTGACAGGTTTTCTTTTCTCGACGTACAGAGAAGGTTATGGTGAAAAGACTACATTATGTTTACTCATTCGATGAGTGTCGTTTTCCAAAATGTAAATGTGTGTATTGGTTTCAAAAGAAAGCGAGTCTCATCCTTTCTCCTAGATCTCAGTTTTACTTCACTTCAATACATGTGCATGTAATAAACAATTTTTTTTTAAAGCAAACAAACGCAAGCATGCTACCACCCCCCCCCCCCCCCCACACACACACACACACACAAACACACACACACGACCTGTCTGTTGATGGTTTACGAAACATGTCTGTTTAATCATGGTTGACAGGTAGATTTACATGTGTTAAAAACACATTTCCATGTCATGTATATTTCAATGGACAATAAAGTGCTTATCAGTTACACATGACACTGTTTCTTTCAGATCGACTGGGTCAAGCTGTTCACATACATGTTTGACATGTCCCCGGTCAACAGAAATACATACGTGGTGGTGCTGGAACAAGACTACATCACCAAGGTCACAAACTGGTTGAACAACATGGACAGTGGCAACAAATCCCGGTAAGCGGCGGAATTTGAAAGCGTGTGTATATATACATGATAGGGACTGTGGGGATAGACCGGTTTTAGGACAGGGGGTGGCAGGTATATGTGGGTGGGGGGGGGGGGGTCGTGTGTGTGTTTGTGTGTGTGTGTGTGTGTGTGGGTGGGTGGGTGCGTGTGTGTAAGTTAGTGTTTGTTGAGGAGATAACCAACACGTTACAGTGTTTGTGTGTATGTGTGTGTGTGTGTGTGTGTGTGTTGGGGTGTGTGTGTGTGTGTGTGTGTGTATGTGTGCGCGCGCGTGCGTGCATGAGTGTGTATGTGTATGTTTGAACGTGCCTACGTCTGTGTGTGTGTGTATGTGTATGTGTGTAAAATGTAGAGACTACAGAAATAGAAGGGTGGAGGATGGGTTAGGAACCTGTTCCTGACCTCCTTTAACATCCCGTATATCATCCGAATCCCCAACGACCTGGTGTGACGCATAGCATGGACACGTTGTACCCCTTTCGTATGTCCGAACGGTTTCTTTCTACGTCCTTCACCTCCCTGAACATGACCTTGACCTCTCTTAACCGGCCCTTGTGTCGTCAGAATGCTCAACAACTACCTGGTGTGGCGGATAGCATAGCTTCACGTTTACCTCTCTAAACAGTGCTTCTATCGATCTTTCATGGCTACGTCCTTGACCTCTCTGAAGATGAACATGACCTTGACCTCTCTTAACCCCTTGCCGTGTTGTCAGAATGCTCAACAACTACCTGATGTGGCGCATATAGGCTATCTCTCTAAACATGGCCTCTTTTGATAGTTTTTATTGCTTCGTCCTTGACTTCTCTGAAGATGAAAATGACCTTGACCAATTTATGTCGTCAGAATGCTCAACAACTACCTGGTGTGGCGCATGGCTCACCGCTACGTGCAGGACCTGGGCTGGGACTACGTGCACGCCAACCGCGAGATCTACGTGGACATGACGGGCGTGGCGGAGTTCCTCGGCACGTGGAAGTACTGCGTCAGGAAGATCGACACCGACATGAACGAGGCCTTGAGTGCTCTCTTCGTCAAGGATCACTTCTCGGACGCCAACAAGAGAGCGGTAAGTGAATCATAGTTCACACATGAGAATCTTCAGACTTTTGGCAGCTCTGTGCATTGCTCATTTGACTCAAAAAGAAAACATGACGCAAATTTTACGTTTCACGTCACAAATACAACATAGAATAATGATGTGATTGCCTGAACTTCTGATGCGTATTGGGGCCTTGAAATGCATCACGGAGAGCACCATACTCATCGTCACGCTCACAAGAAAAATACCTATCTCAGTCTTAGGCCTTTCTGTAGTGAAACTACAGGGGAAACTACTGGAAGAGTATCTATCATGTGTTGAGTAAAAACTCTCAGACCATCGGAAACCATTGCCACGGTAACGTAAGCAAAACTGCCGATCTCGTTTCTTGAGTTAGGCACTTTTTCTTTATGATAAAGGAAGACTTGTTTTGAGAATGTCAAAGTATGCAAAAGCTCTTTGTGGGTTGCTATGCAGTTTTGCTGATTGAAAATGTTGCTGTCAGCTCTTTATCTCACGTTTATCCAGCTGCCACAACTCGAGATAGGCAGTTTGAAACTTATACCAAAAATGAGATTGGCAGATTGTTCAGAAACCAAAATTCATTTTAGCGTTTTTCTCAAAACTTAAAAAAAATGACATAGGCAATTATCTTATGAGCGTGACGTCATGTTCTTTATTTTGTGTGTTGTGCTTCAGGCCCATGAAATAACGAACTATATCAAGAAGGCCATGTCAGAAAGTCTGAAGAGTACCTTCCATTGGATGTCGCCCGATACAAGACTACTTGCTCAGAAGAAGGTATGTGTACATGTGTTGGGGGGGGGGGGGGGGGGGGGGGGG